>NW_017296462.1:35451-47057 GCF_001594075.2 Trachymyrmex cornetzi | reverse complement strand
TAAATTTTACAATAGTGGTGGGGGGTGAAAAATTAAATTTCTTAGATTTGACCTTAATAAAAATGACAATAAATTATTATACAATTTTTATCAAAAACTTGTATTCTCGTACAGGTATTTAAACTTTTTTTCATGCCATCCATCATGCCGTAAAGTAGGCACAATCATATTAACTGACAGAGTATTATTATTATCACGTCTTACCAGTATTAGAACGTATATAGATAAAAGTATCTAGATACTTTAGCGCTCTCTCTCTCTCTCTCTCTCTCTCTCTCTCTCTCTCTCTCTCTCTACCAATGTGCATTACCTAGATCCTTACAGGCGGAGATACCTATATCCGTATCTACCTTCACAGCACATCAATATTGAAATAAGGTTACAGTAACTTTAAATTGTAAGATTGTAACATTAAACGGAGATTAATAAACCTATCATTATAACCTCCCAGTAACATAAATGATCGTCCAAATTGATTACATTAACATCCCAGAAACCTTGCATGATAGGTTGTATTAATATTCCTACAATGTGCCAAGAACCTTATAAGATTGTAACATTAAACGGAAATTATTAAACCTACCATTAAAACCTCCCAGTAACATGAAAATGATCTTCCAAACTGATTACATCAACATCCCAAAAACCTCTGGTTTAAATATCCCGTCGTTGTATATATTCATATATATTGCTAAAATGAGTATTATTATTGATTAATATCTTATTCCAGAATACATATCATAAAATTATGATTAAAAAAAATTTTTCCCTGAATTCGGAAACTAATTTCATAGTACTTCGAAGCGGTCACCCATTCGATTGCATACCGCTATTTACTATTCTTGACTTCTGAAATCGTTTGGAAACCGCTGCACTTCAATGATCCACGAACACCTGTATAATCATGGGTGTATAGCGATGATACATCTCTTCAATATATGGTCCTGATAGAAATTTGTGCAGTTCAACTGAACATCTAGTCAATTACTATCTAATATTTAATTTTAATGTTATAACGACTATTTTCAGGTTAAGCAATCATACGCTGTACTTTCGCAATACATATTTCGCATTACCGCATGCTTGATTATCTGGGTATATATATATTAGTATAATGAGACTGCGTGTCCAAAATTTATTGCCAGTACCAAAAATCTATAGAGCGATTATATTCATAAGTTGAAATATTGGACGAGTTCAAGACGGCAAAGTGGCTAAGTACGCTTGCCGAGCAATCGAATATGATTGGTTGGATCTATAAATAACAACCAATTATGTTCATTTGCTCGGCGAGCAGGCTAGCCGCTTTGTCAACTTGAACGTGCCCATTGACATAAGATTCCATTAACCTTCCAACAATATTAAAATATAAGGTTCATACAAGGTTGCTAAAATATTGATACAAGATTCCATTAACCTTCCAACAATATTAAAATGTAAGGTTCATGTAAGGCTGAAATATTAACATAAGATTCCCTTAACCTTCCAACAATATTATAATATAAAGTAAGATTACATTGTAAAGTTAGTGGCATACACCAGTAACCTTTCCACAAAACTATGTAAGATTGTAACTATCCTGTAATCTTAATGTAATATCCGATGCTGTGAGGGTATAGTTATTTTTTGGTACGGTATGTTTTAAATTTTAGATACATAAGTACACACGGTACTTATGGTATACATTTTATTTTATGTCATATTGGATACTTTCCAGTGAGAAATGACAATGAAATCGACGTCGAATCGACGTCGATTTGACGTCAATTCGATGATTTCGATGTCGAATCGACATCGATTCGACGTCGATTCCATTGTTATTTCTCACTGGGTTAATTTTTGATTACTGTACTATAAATCATCTTTCTTTTCTAATTCTTAACTTTGTACAAGGTTATTTTATTTGTTTCACCGCCCGGGTGAAGAAAAGTTTTACAAAATTTTATATTAGTTATATAAAATTATATAAAATTATATATAATTATACAGAGTGTCCTCGGTCAACGGGATCGCCTCTCATGAGCTAGTACAGCGAACCGAACTGAATCGAAAAGTCCTTTACCATTTACAAGCGACCGCGACCAATGAGCGTATATTTGGTGATAGTCCGCGCCGATAAGTGCTTATTTAGTGACATTTAGAAATTAATATCTCCTAAAGTATTGAAAAAATTGTAAAATGGTAAAAGACTTCTCAACTCAATTTAGTTCGCTCACAAGAATAAATGATCTCGTAGGTCAGGACATCCTACCCAGCAAACACAAATACATAATAATTATATTGCTTTTATATAACAGATAATATAACGTGTGCATAACACTCTACGTTAGTTGTAATTGCCTACTCACGAATCATTACAGCTAAGTAATATAAATATAATAATAATATAAATATAATATATAACTTAAGATATTATATAATAGTCATATAACAGTTTCATAATTTCCGGCGTTATTGTTATAAAATTGTAATGTGATTGTTATGTTGCTATATTAGGTGCACAACTTTGCTTCCGCCGTTTTTTTTACGAAATTTGAAGCTTTATTGTAAAAAAACTGGTTATACATTTATGATTCAAAGTATTGTCCATCGCTGGCCACTACTTTCTCCCATTTTTTGGGCAGCGTACGAATCCCGCGTAGAAAAAGCTGGTCATCTTTTGAGGTAATCCACGAATCGATCCACTTTTTTACTTCTTCATATGATCGGAAGTGCTGATCAGCCAGGCCGTGTGCCATTGATCGAAACAAGTCAGAAGGAGCAACGTCTGGAGAATACGGCGGGTGGGGTAGGACTTCCCATTTCAACGTTTCCAAGTATGTCTTGACCACTTTCAAAACATGGGGTCGAGCATTGTCATGCTGCAAAATCACTTTATCGTGTCTCTCATTGTATTGCGGCCATTTATCTTTCAATGCTCGGCTCAAACGCATAAATTGCGTTCGATACCGATCGCTTGTGATTGTTTCAGTCGATTTTAACAGCTCATAATACAATACGCCGAGCTGGTCCCACCAAATACAGAGCATGACCTTGGAGCCGTGAATATTAGGTTTGACCGTCGACGTGGAAGCATGGCCGGGAACTCCTCATGATTTTCTGCGCTTGGGGTTATCGTAATGAACCTATTTTTCGTCCCCAGTCACAATGCGATGCAGAAATCCCTTCCGTCTTTGCCTTTCAAGCAGCTGTTCACAAGCAAACAAACGCCGTTCAACATCTCTCGACTTCAACTCGTACAGCACCCAATTTCCTTGCTTCTGAATCATTCCCATGGCTTGTTGAGTCACTCTCAATGATCGTGTCAATTCTTCTTGATTTTGACACGAATCTTGATCAAGTAATGCCTCCAATTCTGCATCTTCGAAAACCTTCCCTCTTCCACCGCTATGCCGACGTTAAAATCACCATTCTTGAAGCGTTGAAACCACTCACAACACGTTCTTCCACTAATAGCGGCCTCACCATAAGTATTTGAGATCATTCGATGAGCCTCAGCCGCAGATTTCTTCATATTGAAGCAGAAAATTAAAACCTCCTGCAAATGACGAGAATTTAGCTCGTAAACTGACATTTTCAATCGAGAATAACTTTATGATGCAGACACAAATCAACTAATGTTTCTATGGGATTATGTTAACAGATGCCCAAGTTTTTTGTATGACGTCTATGATCTATTTATTTCGACCACCACTTACAGCTAAAGGAAAACCATCTATAGGAAAACGGCGGAAGCAAAGTTGTACACCTAATATGTTAGTTTGTGTTTGCTCTGATGAAGGCTCAAAAATGAGCCGAAACACGTAAGCGCGTTTGTTAAATAAAGAAATTTCAAGCTTCATAAGTGTATTATTTGCGCGACGTTTTCTGCGCCTGACTCCTAAAGCCCGTATTCTTTCCAATTCTTAGAATATATATGATTATAATTATTATAAGTAATAATTAATAAGAAAACGTTCTGATAATGTTTTATATTGATCAATTAAAAACAAAGAACGTAATAATTATTGGAAATAATTGTACTGTACACCCAAAAAAAAAATAATTTTAATATTAGCAGAAACCACTAAATTTTAGAGGATTTTATTCTTATATACGGCCTCAAGAGGAATCTTCTGAAATCGAGAGAAAAATATGCTAAGCACAATATTCTTACAGTTAGAGTACTTTCGTTTTGCATCTGCAGTAAAAATCTTGCTGTTCCTAATATAATTTACTCGTAAGAGGGCACTCCACTTTCAGTAAATATATTCCTCTTCATACAATAGGAAAATTGTTAGAATAATTTCCAATACATTTTTGATGAATAGTCCAGTGCATTGGAAGAGGAATACTCTTTCTGTAAAAGTTTCTGCTTAGAATATGAGGTTACCGGAAATTTCACTTTACAATTAGATTATCTTTTTTTGAGTGTATGATATATCTTTATTTTAATTATACCTTTTTTTATTTGTTAAAATTATTGATATGTAACGAAATAATAAAAAATTATAATTTAATTTAATTTATTGTGCAATGTGTATAAAATTGTGTTTATAGAGAAGAAAGCTAAAACAAACATATAAAATAAAATGAAATACAATACAATACATGTGCACAAAAAGTGAGGCACCAGTGAATCTGCTGCTCTAATGCCTATCAGAAAGAGAATAACAAGATAAAATCGAGAAGTGATAAGAATTCAATGTTAATAAACAAAATGCAAAACTGAATACAGCCTTAATTACAATGAAAAGAAAGATAATAGTAAATGCAAAATACGCAAAACTGAATACAGCCTTAATTATAGATGAAAAGAAGATAATAATAAGCGCAAATGCGCAAAACTGAAATACAGCCATAATTACAATAAAAAGAAAGAACCATAATAGTACAAAATAAATACATGATGGTAACAGGTTAAAACATAATACGACGTAAGTGCGAGAGAAATAAACTGCAAACCGCAATTAGTTTTGTTTTTGTTCTTCAACGATCTGTAGAAGGTAGGAAATGAGCAACGGCCGATCGAAAAGAGGAGTGAGAAGAGGAAAAGCGGATAAAGGGGGGTAGTATATTGTATGACTTAACGGCAATGTAGGAGAAAGAAGCACGAAATTTGACAGAGTGATGCATGGGAAAGGACAAGGAATCATGATAACGAGTAAGGTGGGAGTCATGAGAATGGAACTCAGAATTGAGATTTAAAAGATTGCGAAGGTAGGAAGGGGTATTGGAATAAAGTACACTAAAAACCAGACAACAAAGATGATGAATGAAACGCTGGTAGATCATTAACTAGCAGGAACGAGAAAACAGTGGGGATAAATGATTGAATTTGCGAGTGTTATAGGAGAAACGAAGCCAGGAATTTTGTATGCTCTGAATGCATGATAACAGGTTAGTTAAAGCTGGAGTATAAACAAAGTTAGCATAGTCAAAAATGGAGATTATGAGTAGTTGGGATACTGAGAGTTTCTGTGAGGTAACGATGTGGCGAAAAAGATAAAGTAGGCGAAGACGAAAAAACGCGGCAGGACATTTGACGGATGCGTGGTTTCTAAAAGTCTAAACAGAATCAAAATGGACACCTAATATTTTAATGGACGACGAACGTGGAATAGGTACTGAATTTAGAGAGATAGAGAAGGATGATAAACGAGAAAGCAAAGGAAAAACCGACAATGAGTAAGGAGGACTTTGAGGGATTTAGGTGAAAAGAGTTTGAAGAGGCCCACTCAAAGATAGAGCAGAGATCAGAATTAAGAGATAATTCAACCGAGGGCGAATCAGCGGGAGCAAAGGGAGTTAGGAGGATGACGTCATCAGCATACATAAGAATTTTAGAGGATATGAGAACAGAGGGTAGGAAGTACACAGAAGTGAATAGGGTGAATAACAAGGGACCGAGAACGGAACACCAGAGGGCACAGAGCGAACGGTGGAGAAGGAAAGGCGAGGGATGAAAAGGATAACCTGTTGCGTACGTCCAGTTAGAAAAGAGGGGATGAGAGAGAGGGCAGACGAAGAAAGTCCGTAATTAATAAGAAAGCCCGACCAAGCTCGAGCAATAATAGATCGTGGTCAACCGTATCGAATGCTTTAGAAAAATCGAACGTAATTATCGACGTCAGCAGACCAGGGTAGCGATCATGTAACTTTTTCGCTAGAGCGGAAACGTGAAAAGTGAAAATTTTTATGTATGTATGTCCGTACATATACACACACACACATACAAAAAATTTTCACTTTTCACGTTTCCGCCTTAGGGAAAAAGTTACATGATCGCTACCCAGAATCGAAACTTCGAAAATCAGATAAATACAGCAGCTCGGTGGTGATGCCATGCTGACATCGAAAAGCAGTCTGGTATAACTTTAATACAATTAAAGTACGCGTTTAGCTGTCTGAAGCAAATCTGCTCAACAAGCTTGGAAAGAAAAGGGGGAATGGAGATGGAACGAAAAGAAGAGGGTGAGGAGGGATTCCGAGTATTAGGGATGGGAAAAACAGCAGCTTGTTTCCAGGAAGTAGGGAAGGTATTGGATGTAATTAAGGACGTACAGGAGAGGCTCTAAGCATTGTGGAAGACAGAGGAGGAGCATATAACCGGATAAGTCGTAGAGACCCGCGGAAATAAGCTTGATATGCTTAACAATGTTGAGGAGTTCCGCAGATGTAAGGATTGAAAGTGAAAGAAGTAGAGACAATACTCGAATCAGAAAGGAGAGGAGAGATAGAAAATGTAGAGGAGAAAGAGGGAAGAGAATCGATAAAATAATTATTGAGGAGGAAAGGATCGAGAAGATGAGTATATATAGAGGGAGAGGAGGATGACATGGCACCAAGAGAGAAAAAATTACGCCAAAAATCACGAGGGGAGGCGAAGGCGAGGGATGAGGATAGGAATGACTTCTTTTCACGACGGATCGCAGTCGTCGTGCTATTATGCAGCTCGCAGAAACAAAGCCAATCGATCTTAAGTCGGATCTGCCGAAATTTATTCAAGGCGCGACGTTTCAAGGAGATTAATGGGAATGTCTCAATTGCGCACATTAACAGTCGGACACGGACCCGATCGGACACATTAGTGATCGGACACATGGTGTTGCGATCGGACACGGACCCATTTGCACCCCGATCCGATTGCGCACGGATCCGATTGCGCACGGACTCGATTGCGCATCGACCCGATTGCGTACGAACCCGATTGCGCACGATCCAATTGCACACGGACCCGATTGCACAAAGACCCGTTTGCACACAGACTGGATTGCGCACGATCCGATTAAACAAGGATCCGTTTGCACACCGACCCGATTGCTCACGGACCTGATTGCGCATCGACCCGATTGCGTACGAACCCGATTGCACACGGACCCGATTGCGTGCAGACACGTTTGCACAGGGAGGGCCCTGTCTACCTACAAATTGATTGCCTACAGCACCTTTTGCCTACATATCATTTGCCTAAAAATCAATTGCCTACATGTGTTATTGCCTACAGCTCTATTGCCTACAGCTCACAACCTTCCACGCGAAATGAGGGCTACCTCACACCAATAAATGGTTTGGTTAGGATTAGATTTTTTTGGAAAAATATTCCAAGCGGACACTGTCTACGTTTGACACCCCACTGTTCGTGTGTAAACGGGTCTGTGCGCAATCGGGTCGGTGCGCAATCGGGTCCGTGCGCAATCGGGTTGGTGCGCAATTGGGTCCGTGCACAATCGAGTCGGTTTGCAAACGGATCCGTGTCCGATTGCAACACTATGTGTCCGATCATTAATGTGTCCGATCGGAACCTTGTCCGATCGGGTCTGTGTCCGATCGGGTTCGTGTCCGATCGGGAAATCCTGTCGTGTTCGATTGTTAATGTGCGCAATCGGGCCTCACTCAGATTAATTTGCGAATCGCAGCATTGAGCCAAAGTGCAGGCGGTCGAAAACAGACCGTTAGCGAAGATGTAAAATAGGCATCAACGTGCGACTCGCAATGAAGAGGGGACCAATCGACTAGAGCTAACTCAAGGTCAAGGCGAGACGAGTCGATAGATCGCAAGTTTCGCGAAAGAGAGAGAACGTGAACATTTACGGGACCGATCAAGGCGAAGCACAGCACTGACGACAAAATGATCGCTGATAGAGATATCGGAGCAGACGCCGGATTCGATGACGTGGACAGAGGACGAAATCATGATTAAGTCAATAATGGATGAGGTATTGGAGGTAACGCGGGTAGGATCTTGGATGAGATGGGATAGCGAAAAATGGGACAATAGGAAGTGTAGATTCTGAGAGTTGCGGTCAAGATTGAGGAGGTTCGCATATAGGTCGCCCATGCAGATAATGACGTCAGATGAGCAAGCGACAGCCGACAAGACACTATACACTGGAAATCAGCAGCATTAGAACGAAGCGGACGATAAACACAAATCGTCGCAATACGCTTGTCCATCAGCTGCACGAAAGCTTCGACGAGATCGACCCGTACATTCGATGGAGGAACGTCAAAATCGATCTGAGAGATTGATAGTGCGTTATCAATGTACAACGCTATGCCACTCCCGGGACTGACGGCGCGATCGGAAGCGATCGGAAGAGTGTGAAGCCGGGAAGGGAGATGGAAAACGAGTCGACGGAATCATGTAACCATGTCTCGCCAACGGCGAGTACATCAAAACATCGGTAAGAGAGATCTTTTAAAATAGTAAAATGAGGAACAACAGATCTGACATTAATATGACCAACATGGAATGTGCTTGATCGGAAAACGTTAGACATTGAGGGATGGAGCGGGCATGGGGGAGAGGGGGACAGTCAGGCGGGGGGGTTACTGAGGAAAAGAGAGTAATGCGAGGAATACTTATTGAGGGGAGAGGGGGAGAAGTTGGGAGAGCTACAAGACAAAAAGGAACTAAGGGAGGAATAACGTAACGATGGCGAACCCTTGGCACAACGGAAGTACGACACTTCGCGCCGCATCCAAACGCTCTTCACGTCGTGTTGAGGAGCTACATTCCGCGCCTCAATATAGATGCGACGCTCAAGAGCCGTCGCATCTCTCGAGGAGAGATATCCTTGAAGACGGCCAAGAAGTGAGAGTATCGAAGGCCAAGACACCTCGATGGCGACGTGCACAAGCAAGGAGCTCATTTCTTCTGGCGATGATGGTGAGCTTTGCAATCAGCGACCGTGAAGATGACGCCCGAGCAGAGATCCTGAAAGCACAGACAACCTCGGTATTCACCAAAGACACGCCCAGTGAAGCAGCAACAAGAGAAAGGGTGTTAATACAGTTCTCAGAAGAGGTGCTTAGCAGACCGAATATGATCAGCTCGTAATCACGCTTCTCATTCTCCAATCTCTCGAAACGAGCAGAAAACTCACCGATGGAGGCAATTTTTGGACCAGAGATAGAGCTGGCAAGAACAGAGACCGAAGTCTCGAGGTGACGGAGACGCTCATCCAAAGTAGTGTGTCCAGCGGCCAACGCACACATCCCGTCTGACGCTCGCTAGGCACCAACAACAAGACGCTCAATGGCCGACTAGGCAGCGTCGGGACGATGGATCAAAGGCAATAAGTCAACAATTTTAGAATCGAGGGTGTCGATCTTCACATCAATGCGGTTAATGAGCTCGACCTTGGACTAGAAGGAGGCAATACGTCCATCCAAGACGGCCAGAGATGCAATGAGAGAGGCCAAGGCAATCCTGAGATCGGTAAGGGCGGATGATACCTCCGAAATAATCGAGGGCGAACGCTGCACCGAATCCGCAGACTCCTGAGACGACAGCGGCATAGTCGGAAAGGACGTGAGATCGCCAAAGCGTGAAGCGGAAAGAACGCGGTCATCCGGAGCCCCGGATGCGACGGACTCGATACGGTGGCAATCGGACGCAAGCGCGGTATTATTATCTACCTCGCAATACGAGCAGATACCGGTATGCGAGATAAAACGTTTACATTTGAAACAAGTCGGTTGGCTCATACTTGTTTATAATGGGTGACTGAAAGATATGTAAATAGAAATATAAAAGAAAGAGCGAAAGGGGGAAAGAGAAAATAAAACTAGACAAAAGTATATGTATATAGGTGAAGTAGATAGGAAATAGAAAAAGGAAAGAGAAATAAGTGTAAAGAAAAAAAAAGGACAACGAAGAAGAAGGAAAAACTAAAAAATAAAATATTATAGATAAGGATAAAAGAATATATTAGATATTGAACTTAATTCCTGCCGTTTTTCGTCTCCAAAATTGATTTGTTTCGAAGGGAAGATGAATGAATACCTTAATCAATGTAATTTCCTTCATTTTCTACTTTATTACTAATTAATAATACTTTATTAATAATACTTTGATTAAGGTATTTCTCTTCGAAACAAATCAATTTTGGAGACGAAAAACGGCAGGAATTAAGTTCAACACCTAATATATGAAAATTGTATAGATACCAAGAGAAATTATTCAACTAATAAGACGCAGCATACGCAACACGCAAAACACGTAAAAATGTCATATGTTATAATATAAAAGATATTAACTCGGTGGTAACGTATAACATTTAAACACAGATTGCAACGTAAAAACACTGATCGCAAGAGATAACTGAAAAAAGATACGCAAAGACGAAAGCTGACTGCAGATGACGGCCACTGTCATGTTGTAGAAAGAAAAGAAAAAAAACTTATCACAGAATAAGACACATTATTAAATATTACAAGAAAATTGTGATACTTAATATTGTGTCTTATTCTGAATGCCAAGACGTACAGTAAACGTAAAAAGAAAAAAAAACAGTTAAAAAGCGAGAACAAAAACAAAACGATGTTATTGCGACGACAGGTCAGACCCGACTGAATAATAATTTTATTTTTTATTTATAAAAATATAATAATGGCGGAGACTGGTGGAGACCAGTGATGCACATTTGGCTCCCCGGCAACACGGAATCCAGCCCCACCACTTTTACCCCCACCTACCGGCATCGAATCGGTCGTCTTCGCCGCGAGAGCGAGCGAGACAGCGAGAAGTAGCGTCCGTCCTTTTCGCTTTACCAGTAAATCGTAAACACATGCAAGTATTAGAGCGAAAAGGACGGCCGCTCTATCTCGCTGTCTCGCTTTCTCTGCTAGTCGCTTGTTATAAGCGACCGAAAACCGAAAATGTACTTTCTCGGCCGCTCGGCCTATTCTTGTACAGGGTATCCCGATCTTTTTTGCCAATCACTTTTGTATTCATAGAGCGGATTAAACTGAGTCGAAAAGTCCTCCACCATTTTGCAATTTTCGCAATAGTTAACAAGATATTAATTACTAAAAATTGCAAAATATTGGTCTTGAATAATTTGTTACTCAAATACTATCAACTTTACAGAAAAACTGCAAGACAAAAATTATTTATTTTCTTCTCATAAAATACTGAGAATTATTTCAGAATTTTTTAATACCGTATTTTCTCATGTTGATAAAAATAAAAAAATGCAGTATTAAAAAGCTGATAAAAAATTCTGAAAAAATTCTCAAAACCTTATGAGAAGAAAATAAATAATTTTTGTCTCGCAGTTTTTCTGTAAAGTTGATAGTGTTTGAGTAAAAAATTATTCAAGACTAATATTTTGCAATTT
>NW_017296462.1:34962-35332 GCF_001594075.2 Trachymyrmex cornetzi | reverse complement strand
CTTTTCATACGAAACATTTTTCTCTATCCCTACTAGTTTTCGAGATATTTGACTGGATCACTTCAGATGGTCCACCCTGTATATATAACCCTTCCATTAATAGCGACAATGATTTTAACGTTAAAAAAATCAAAATGTGTTTCAAACATGACGTTTTTCGTAATATTTTTCCAGTGCACTCATATATTTTCTTTGGAAATATGGTCGTGTTGATATCTTGATATTATTTTTTAAAATTGAAAATTGGCCCTTTACAGTTAAAAACGGTAAAAACGAGTATTAGTTTAATTATTCATTTACTTTTTATTTTAAAGAATGCATATTTCAATAGTTTTATAATATTTTTTCATAATATATTAATATTTATTAA
>NW_017296462.1:32761-33305 GCF_001594075.2 Trachymyrmex cornetzi | reverse complement strand
TTCGATCGCTTGTTCGTGATCAATATTACTTTGAATTTTTTGTACGTAGCATTTTAATTAATTGTGCAAGTTTTGTTTAACGCTTTGATGCTTTTAAGTTACTATACTTAAACACATGCTTTATTTCTTTCCTTTCCTTCATTCCTTTGGAAATGAAAAAAATTATCAAATAGTTATGATTCATACGTGACTTATTAGACAATTTTTTACATTTCCTCCTGATGGAAGAAACCACCATCTTCCCGCGGTTTCCGTAGAGCAGTAATATGGACATGAATATTGATTTATTATTCAAGAATGTTTATAAAAGAATGTAACACACCTGGTATTTATTAAGATTGCATGTGCAGTCGTGTGTGTGTGATTTTGATTTGTAACATATTGAAATGAGTGAAAATGTGTGAAATAGTTCTAACACTTGACTCCTGTCCACGTTCCTGGCCAAGAATTGGTTTCTTATTTTCCAAACTTTCAATTTTACAGCGCTTTTTCGCTTATTTTTCTGCGTTAGTTCTTAAACAACAATTTGTATAAATTTTCAGAA
>NW_017296462.1:29268-31251 GCF_001594075.2 Trachymyrmex cornetzi | reverse complement strand
GGTGGGGGTAAAAGTGGTGGGGCTGGATTCCGTGTTGCCGGGGAGCCAAATGTGCATCACTGGTGGAGACGACAAACACTAACGTAGTGTGCGCGCTACGGTCTTTTATACCGACAGTTACAAACATCAAATTTTATATAGAATAACCCAAGTAGCAAAGTGTCTTCAAAATGACGTCTTTTTTTTAGTCAATAATATCACCAGAGTCACGTCATAAAAGACGTCAAAAACAAAGTGATAGTGACATGCGCAAATCACAGACCGATGACGTGATACTTATGACGACAAAAAGACGGTATATGTGTGATGAGAAATATACTTATCCAGGAAACAAGCTGACGATATTTGTCGCCACTTTGACATTAAAATGACGACAGATAAAATCATTTCCTAGTGAGAATATGTACTTAGATTCCATGTGGATTCAACGTGGACTGGTACGTGGATTCTACGAGTGACAGTCCACTCAAAAACTAGAATCCACGTGAAAATCGAATCGATATTTCTAATTGATTTTTCCTATAAGATTTTTCGTAATATCCACCTAAAAATTATTTATATTTAAAACTAAAAAATTTTGTTTCTATTTTAACATAAAGTTGCTTCATACAAGATGTCTATAACGATTTTGTCTGAAATTAGCTATTTAAATTGGGTTTTGAAAAACACGTTTATCTCAGTAGGATTCGAACCCGGGATCTCTGGATTATGAGTCTCTTGCATTAAGTGCTGCACCACTTCTTTAGTTGATAAATGTGTTACCGTAATTTCATACAACTACGGTCCTACGCCACAACTATGGTCCAAACACCCGTGCGTACGACAAACCCGATACGTAGATATAATATGTAGATATAATTGTGAAAATATTAATTTAATGTAAAAATACTAAATTACCTGTCATGTAGACCAGCGAGAACACAGAATAGCTTGTCGTGATAACCGATGGTCGAGAAAGTTTGGAACTAACCTCGTTATCTGCAAACTTTCTCGACCATCGGTTATCACGACAAGCTATTCTGTGTTCTCGCTGGTCTACATAACAGGTAATTTAGTATTTTTACATTAAATTAATATTTTCACAATTATATCTACATATTATATCTACGTATCGGGTTTGTCGTACGCATGGGTGTTTGGACCATAGTTGTGGCGTAGGACCGTAGTTGTATGAAATTACGGTACTTATTGTCCATATAACTTACCATATAAGCACACGAATAATTGTATAAATATATCAAAAATGATATAATTCAATAGATTTAATAAATTATAAACAATTTACATGACAATTAGAGAAAAGCTCCTTATTATGAGATAGACGCCTAATATGAGATAATTTCTATGAGAAGCATTCCACGTGGATTGCATAGAGTAAAAATTGATGCAAATTTATCCACGTGAATTCCACGTTACTATTTTCTATTTTTATTCCCGTTAAATACCATCAGTAATTCCACATGGATTATACGTATTGAAATCTATATGAAAATGAGGGTAAATATCTAGATCAGGGGACCCCCCTCCAAAGACCTTGATCTTGACATATGTTGTCAAGATCATGACCCTGAGTGAGCTCCAACAAGTTTTAGCCGTCGCTCGTTATTTGTTAAAAAGTTATGAACAAAAAAAGTTCAGATATATAACACGAGAATTCCCTATTTTAAAATATGTTTGATAGTCGTGCACTGTAGGGGACCTCTTCCAATGACCTTGATCTTAACATATGTTATCAAGGTCATGACCCTGAATGACCTTCAACAAGTTTTAGTATTTAAATTTTAAAATAAAGAATACACACAGTACATACATCTGAATTAAGAATTTTAATCAATATGTACATTATCATAGTGGATATATTGCACTCATGATATCAAAGAATTTATCAATTCGTTTAAGGGGCGCACGACTCTCACCTTCAACTCTCACCCCCCTCCTCCTGCTTCAGGGGCGCACGACTCTCACCTTCGACTCTCACCCCCC
>NW_017296462.1:21537-29029 GCF_001594075.2 Trachymyrmex cornetzi | reverse complement strand
GAGAGTCGAAGGTGAGAGTCGTGCGCCCCTTTGTAGGAGGGGAGTGGGGGTGAGAGTCAAAGATGAAAGCCACCTAAAACTTGTTGGACATCTTTCAGGGTCATGACCTTGATGACATATGTCAAAGTCGCAGTCATCGGCGCGGCATCCCATACAGTGAATGACTATCAAACATATTTGAAAGCAATGAATTCTCGTGTTAAATAGTTGAACTTTTTTTGTTCATAACTTTTTAACGAACAACGAGCGACGGCTAAAACTTGCTAAAGGTCACTCAGGGTCATGACCTTGACAACATATGTCAAGTTCAAGGTCATTGGGGGAGGGGGTCCCCTGATCTAGATATTCACCGAAATGAGAAATTACAAATTAACAAAAAACGTTTTTATAAACTCCTTGAATTAAAACAATTTAGAAAAAACATAAAACATACAGTACAGGCAATAGGAGTCAATACTAATTATTATCAATTAGCGCAATTCTTCTTAATACTAAATATATAAACCTTGACTTTGAACGTTTCCACTCATGGTTTGAGTCTTCATCAGCAGTCTTTCCCCCTAGAACAACAGTTGGAGTATTGCATAACAAAATAATATCTTCAACGTTCTATATGGAAGTGTCTACGTAGAATCTACGTTGAAATTTTGAGGAAAATTTATTTCGATTTGTCAACGTTGCATTCACGTGGATATTATGTGAATAAATTTTTAATCCACCTAAACCACGTAAAACATATGGATTCCACATGGATTGCATAGAGTTAAAATCGATGTGAATTTATCCACGTGAATTCCCCATTACTATTTCCTATTTTTATTTTCGTTAAATTTCATCAATAATTTCAAGTGAATTATATGTACTGAAATCTATATGGAAGTGTCTACGTAGAATCCACGTTGAAATTTTGAGGAAAATTTATTTCAATTTGGCAACGAAATGCCAACGTTGTATTCATGTGGATATTATGTGAATAAATTTTTAATCCACGTAGTCCACGTAAAATACATGAATTCTACATGGATTCCACATACATGTTCTCACCGGGTTGTTTCCTAAATGTAGTTGTAAGTGGTTGTAGTTGTAAGAATTGACCAGTCAGGTCGAAAGAGAGGAGAATACTCGACTGTGATAGGTTCATTCTTACGACATATTGCTAACGACACCGACATACGACGTATTGTGTAACAGGCTTTATCATGCTAACGCGCGACTCATTTTTAGTCACATTTCAAAACAAGCCACGTGATCAAAATTGACGTTTGATATTCGCCAATGTTGACCGCGTGTCCTAGTACTGAAAATCTATAGTGTATATTACGTATACTATAGATTTTTAGTACTGGCAGTGTATTTCGTGTGCAATTGTACGAGCACTGTGAGTAGCTGGTGGTCAATCGCAAAGTGCTCGAACGGGCGTCACTCTAAATATTGGGTTATTCCACACATTATATTTATTGATTGTTCATTAAATATACCTAAAAATGACGATATAATTATAACGATAATATGTCATCAATATGAACGTTACGTTCTTTTTACGTCATTATTTAGTCCACTGACGCCAAATGACGAAAAATGACTTTAAATTGTCGCCATAATGACGACATCTTGCTACGTGGGAAGCGTGTTTATGTCAACTATTTTTGCATACTATACGAAAAAACATTAACAAACATTTACGTAGAGGTAAAAATATAATAGTACCACCCGGGAAAAAATGTTCCATTCATGATTATACATGATTATACATAGGCATACAAAATTATGCATTAAATAATGTATAATTTTAAATACACATATATGATCGTATATAATCATGAATGGTTAAGTATATGGTCGTGTATGGATTTGTATGGAACCGTACATGAACGCATACGGGTTCTTATGCGACCATGCACGGTCACGTACAGTCATGTATGGATTTGTATGGGACCGTACAGGATGTTGCAGATATATACTAGGCAGTACGACGGGTAGCGTGGCAAACTTTGCATGGGCAGACACGGTTTTATAGACAATGACAGTGACTTATTACAATACAGTGACTATTTATTTAATTTGGTATGGTATAAAGAAGTAGGATTTAATTTGGCGCCAATTGTTGATATCAAATCTTTTTTACAAATAATATATTTTGAAAAATTTTGACAAAATTTTGATGAATTTAGCTTGGCACCAATTTTGTTGATATCAAATCTTATATACGAATAATACATATCATTAAAGTTAAATAAAAACTTGGCGCCAGTTGTTGATATCAAATCTTTTATACAAATAATACATATCATTAGTTCTACTAAACAGCAAACGTGATTAGTCATCAGTTTCATGGCCGATTAAGTAATTGGCATTGGTAAAACCGGCCCAAATGGTGGTTCTATACGAGAAAAATGCACGTTTAGCGCTTTCTTTACCTTTTTTTTAAAAAGGTAAGTTTATATACGATCATATATACATACATTCGAATTACATGGTTATTACTTTCATCACAGTTGAGTAAGAACGCAGAGATAGAAATGTATATATCACGACGATGAGATAAGAGATTTGTTCGCGTCGCTTGCTTCTACTTCCTCTAACCGTAGTTCCTACTCACTCTAACGAGCGCATGGAGTGAATAGGTGCTACTGTTGGGAGGAAGTAGGAGCATGTTGGAGCATGCAACGCGAACAAACTTAAAGATAAAAACGATATAAAGACTTATCGGTGTTGGTAACAGTCGCCCTAAGTAGTGTCAATAAATCTTGCCTTGCATTAATTGGCAGTTTCACGAATTATTTTTATTTCTTATACATACATTATATTACTGTAATATTATTATAATGCTACATTTATAGTATTCTAAGGACGACTGTTAGCGACGCCAATTAACTTAATCGACTGTATTAAGTTTATTATGTATTTAGCTGTAAATGTGATGTATAATAATTTTTATTTCTTACATTCTTCATATTACTGTAATTAACACAAACTATTTATATTAACTTAATCAGCATTATATTGTAGGCAGAAGATTATTATTATTTTCATCACAGTTGAGTAAAAACGCAGAGATAGAAGTATATACATCACAACGATAAGATAAGAGGTTTGTTCGCGTCGCTTGCTTCAACATGTTCCTATTCCTCTAACCGTAGCACTCTAACGAGCGCGTTGGGAGAGTATTGAGTGATAGGAGCTATTGTTGGGAGGAAGTAGGTGCATGTTGGAACATGCGACGCGAACAAACTAAAAGTTAAGAACGATTACTTATTTTTATATTGTATGTTTCTATAGATTGATTAAACGCGAAAAAGATGTAAGATAATTTTTGCTTTTATAATTATATTTCTAATATTTAGATGTTTTAGACTCTTATATCCATTTCCACCAACGTAGATCAATGTTAATGTCGGTTCAACTTGCTCTTCTTTTTTTAATTCTAAAGATAAGTTGAACCGAGGTTAAAGTTAATTCACGTTGGTGGAAATGGGCATTAATTGTTCTTTACTTATTGTTTTATGTTTGACTTATAAGTCTTTTACTAATTTTCATATTGTATATTTCTAATTAATTGTTCTTTACTTATTGTTTTACATTTGAATTATAAGAGCCCTTTACGCATTTTTATATTGTACGTTTTTAATAATGAGAAAACTACCATATAAATAAATTATTATGTTTTAAATTCAAACCTTTCCTTTCAGTAAATCTGAAAATAAACAGCACAAAGAATCAATTCTGTCATAATTATGAAGAATAGAGAGAACAAATTATTAATAAAGAAATATATATATACACGCTTTCTACTGCATTGCAGACACTTTCTTAAACCTGCGAACGAAAGAATATTGTATTAAAAGTTATTAGAAATTTTATAAGATAATATTAATTGAAATAAACTACCAGAATAGAAAATGTATTCTTACACCGGAAAATGTGTTTTACAGCAGAGAATATTTATACTACCCTCACTTATGTGTTCATACGTGTTCCTCTGTTCCATCGATGTGACAAATTCTAACCTGAATAGTTTAACGGCTAATACCACATTTGCCTCTTGCTATCTAGAATCAAACCTGTCAGAATGACGAACACCTAGACACTCATTTCCTCGAAGACAAACACCTTGACACCCACTTCCTCGAAGGCGAATACCTAGACACCCACTTCCTGAACAGCGAACACCTAGACACCCATTTCCTCGACGGCGAACATGTAGACAACACCTAGACACTCACTTCTTCGACGGCGAACACCTAGTCACTCACTTCTTCGACGGCGAACACCTAGACGCCCACTTCCTCTACGGCGAACACCTAGACACCCATTTCCCCAACGAACACCTAGACACCCATTTCCTCGACGGCGAATACCTAGACACCCATTTGCCCAATGAACACCTAGACACCCACTTCCTCGACGGCGATCACCTAGACAATCATTTCCTCGACGGCGAACACCTAGACACTCATTTCTCCAATAGAGAACACCTAGACACCAATTTCCTCGACGGCGATCACCTAGACACTCATTTCCTCGATGGCAAACTGTTAGATTTATACAAATAATACATATCACACCTAGACACCCACTTCCTCGACGGCGATCACCTAGACAATCATTTCCTCGACGGCGAACACCTAGACACTCATTTCCCCAATAGAGAACACCTAGACACCAACTTCCTCGACGGCGATCACCTAGACACTCATTTCCTCGATGGCAAACACTTAGACATCAACTTCCTCGACGGCGAACACCTAGACACTCATTTCCTCGATGGCAAACACCTAGACACCAACTTCCTCGATGGCGAACATCTAGACACCCATTTCTCCAATAGCGAACACCTAGACACCCACTTCTTCGACCTAGACACCCACTTCCTCGACGACAAACATCTAGACACTTAATTCCTCGACGGCGAACACCTAGACGCTTAATTCCTGAATATCCATACACCCTCTTCCTCAACGCAGTAAATACTTAGATCTTCAACGACAATCTCGATATTTTATTTTAATTATAATTAATATTTTATTTTAATTCATTTTATTAACAAATATATAAAAAAAAGGCTTGGAAGAATCTATCAATAATAATAAAAATAAGCAAGCCCATCAAAGCCAACATCAGTTGTTCGGATGCACAATTTATTTTCGTGTTAATTTAACAAATCATATCAAAAATTAATTCATATACGTTTCGACCCCTATATTTGGGTCCTTATCAATATAAACCTAAATCCGCTTACATACTATACGCAAATTATAACTTCAATTTTTTGGTATTAGTATACCAGCTTCGATTTGATGTTTAGTATATGTAATTTTTGATTTATATTGAATATTATGCCGGTGTGAGTTGTTATATTCATGTGAATATTTCGTACATAGCTAACTTGGAAATTGGATAAAGAAGAATGAGCTGTATCGCAGCTTGGAATTTGCGTATAGTATGTAAGCGGATTTAGGTTTATATTGATAAGGACCCAAATATAGGGGTCGAAACGTATATGAATTAATTTTTGATATGATTTGTTAAATTAACACGAAAATAAATTGTGCATCCGAACAACTGATGTTGGCTTTGATGGGCTTGTTTATTTTTATTATTATTAATTCATTTTATTAATTATATTTCATTTTAATTTCAATTAATAATAATAATATTGAACCGCGTGCACGTCTCATCGTATATGTGATAATGTTGGCATCGCTGATTATCACAGCCGTCATTATATGTGGTTGATCACATTCGAATGTGCAATGCTGCCATCGCTAGGTTAAGTCAAAAGCCCTCTAGTGTCGAAAAAACGAGATGGACATTTTCTCCTGGTCGACGATGACAATAATAATAACGATAACGACAATGACAATAACGATAATAATGACGACGACGTTTTTTAAAATGAGGTAAAAATTCATCACAGATCAGACTTTACGTCGCGATATCTCCGCTCGTAGGGCACGTAGAAAAAAATAAAAGCACTTTTATTATACATTATATTAATCTGTGTGGTGGCTATCAATTGAGCATACATAGAACGCGATCGGTTCAGCCGTTATTGAGATCCGATAATCTCGATCTGCCGCAACTCGTCGGTTCGCGTAAAGGAGGCACGGCAGTGTCGCTTCGCGCAGCTTAGCGCCGAGAAACTATCAGTGTCTCCAGATTACTAGAATTATATTTGATATTTATTGTATTTTGCAGGAACGAGATGAAAATAGCATTTTAAAAGAACGAGATGAAAATAGGATTTTAAAAGAACGAGATGGAAATAGTGACTTAAATGAGCACAGTTCATCGGATGAAGATAGCAATGACGAAAAAGCCATTGGCTCGTTGATTTTTAGAAAGTTACAACGGCCATCTGTTATAAAATATTTTAACGAATACATCACAAGGTCGTGCAATTTTGAAATCGTACGAAAAAGAAAAAATACTGAACAGAAAATGCCGAAATGTTACTGTAGATCTAGTTTTATCAGAAGTTTTAAATAACATTCATGGGTAAATTTCTTTATAAAATTTATAAAATTTTGTAAAAATGATAAAATCATAGATAAAATAGATAAATTATTATAATTATTTTTTAGGAAAATTCACTGAAGAATGAGGATTTCGATTCATTATCAAAAGAGATTGAAACATATCCCAATAGAAACGTGCAGCACGTATTACATTCCGCCGATAGCAAAGAAATATTCAAGAAATAACAAATCAGTTACATCTCGTGGTAAACTGGTTGACAAATATAGAAATGAAATACGGGATTATAAAAAACTGACAGAATACAGTTTAACAAACAGTTCTGAATCTACTTCTACCAGGTATGTAAATATGAAACTGGAATTTACCAATAGATGGCCATAGCTGTCAATGTAGTTGCCGTCAGACCGCGTCATTGACGCCATTTCCTTGTTCTGACATTTGACAAAGATTTTCAGCTCACAACAATACAAGTTTCATACAAAAGTATAGTTTGTAATAGCGTTGAACATGTCGAATTTTGTGCCTGGAAACTACGATTTGCGGACAGCATTGATTTTCTGTTACCTTTGAAGAAAACTGCTGCAGAATCGCATCGAATGCTTGTCGAAGCTTACGGTGAGCATGTTTTTGGTAAATCACAGTGCTTTGAGTGGTTTAAAAAATTTAAAAGTGGCGATTTTGACGTGAGAAACGAAGAACGTGGAAAACCAGCGAAAAAGTTTGAAGACAGCGAATTGCAAGCATTGTTGGATGAGGATGACGCTTAAACTCAACAACAACTCGCGGATCAATTGAATGTGACACGAGAAGCCGTTTCCATACGTTTGAAATCCATGGGAAAGATCCAGAAGATGGGAAAATGGGTTCCACATGAACTGAATGAAAGACAGCAGGAAAACCGAAAAACCATGAAATGTGGATATATTTTGAGAATCCTAAGCGTAAAAGATCATGGGTAACTCCAGGCGAACCATCGACATCGACTGCAAGGTCAAATCGCTATGGACGGAAG
>NW_017296462.1:20057-21073 GCF_001594075.2 Trachymyrmex cornetzi | reverse complement strand
GGGCAATACTTCGAATAAAATATTTTTTATCATTTTCTTGCAATAAACGTGTATTTTCTATTAAAAAATTCCGGTTTCATATTTACATACCTGGTACATCTGCGTCAACATCTACTTATAATAGTGAATTAGAAGGTAGACGAAGTAAATTATTGGAATCGACAGAATAATCAGCGCACAATACGAGGGTCGTCTGAAAAGTTTTGAGCCTCATCATGAAGATGGCGTTACTGGTCAAAGCCATTCTGGTATTATAATCGTGATACTTACGAAAGATATCTGTGACAATTGTGGCCACTTTGGACGGTCAGTTCTTGTTTGATAATCATTTGTGTTGTCATTTTGTAAAAATGGAAAAAATTGAATATCGTGCTATAATTAAATTTTTGCATTTAAACGGCAATACGTCTACGCAAATTGAAACCGAGTTGGACGCTGTCGACGGGGACTCTGCCCCATCATTTGCCACCGTGAAAAGATGGGTAGCTGAATTTAAACGTGGTCGTACCAGCTTAGCTGATGACGAGCGTTCGGGACGGTCAACAACTGCGACCACCACCGATAACACCGAAGAAATTCATCAAATGATAATGGACAACCGTCGAATTAAGATTAGGGAGATAGCAGAGGCTGTTGGCATATCAAAAGAACGTGTTATATATTGACTGAAGAATTAGGCATGCGTAAATTAACCGCGCGTTGGGTGCCGCGCTTGCTCACTCTGGATCACAAACGCATTCGAATGAACATTTCTAAGACCCTGTTGGAACGGTTTAAGCGAGACTTAAGTCGGATTTTTTGCGTCGATTAATAACGGTTGATGAAACTTGGGTTCACCACTTCACTCCTGAAACGAAAGAACAATCAAAACAGTGAACTGCAAAGGGTGAACCTGCTCCGAAGAAAGCGAAGACGGTTTTATCGGCGGGAAAGGTCAATATCGACTGTTTTTTGGGAAGTAGTAATATAGGGAGGGTTCTAAGCCATGGGGCTAGAGGGGGGCGCGGGGCGCGGGG
>NW_017296462.1:16561-17453 GCF_001594075.2 Trachymyrmex cornetzi | reverse complement strand
AATATATGTATATTGTGAAACAATATATTATCAGATAAAAGTTTAATTTTTAAAGGTTTACATTTTTGAGAATACGCTTTATGTATGTTCACTTTGAACTGAGACTTTGAATAATATATCAGTTACTTTTCATAATAATATGTGTTGTTACATAATTATTTCAATTGGTAAAGGTTTACATTTTTGAAGATCTGCTTACATTTTTGAACATGGCTAGACTTTTCATTTTAATGATAGCTTTGGGCTGTATCACATACTTTTCAGAGTACAAATACACAAATATCACAAATGGATATGTTTTCGATTCCTGTAACTTAACCTTGTATAAGCTACAATGAAGCAAATGGTACATATATATACTGAAGAATGAATAGTATATATGTAACTGTTATAATTATGATAAATATGGACCATATATTTTACTTATTTATTTCAATTGCAACGGAATGAATTCTTAATAGAATATATTTAAAATAAAGAATAGGCTCCTCCATCGCCTATTCTCGTGAGAATGAAACCATATTTTCTTCGTCTCTCCGATTTTAACACGAACTTCAATATTTATTTCGATGTATAATATACGTTCTCAAAAGCTTTCTGTATTTTTTCGAGCCTTTCGTGATATTTCATCGCCTTCGTCAAAACAGACTCTGAATTCTTAAAGGCATCCGTGTAAGTCTCGTAAGCGCCTTTCAGTTCACTCAAATCTCTCCACGGTTTAAACAAAAGAAGTAGCGAGTAAAAGTATTTTTCGGGTTCAGTTTTAACATTAAATCGATAATGGTTAATTAAACAACACTTTTTTTGTTTTTTTAAAAATAAACCCGATACAAGTTTATAATATTCGACTTCATCATTTTTTGGCATCTGTTTCGTAATTTCCCAAAATCTA
>NW_017296462.1:15685-16030 GCF_001594075.2 Trachymyrmex cornetzi | reverse complement strand
CCCACTATCGAAGTAATGACGTCTCTCAAAACAAAGTTTTCAGTAACTGGTCGAGGAAAATCGAATCGACACTTTCTGTAAATATTCGTTTCGGTTTCCTTCGTACGCATGCAATACGAGTTATGTTTATGATTTTGATCACTTATAACCGTTTCGTACAACATTGGCGAAACGCTTTCTTCTGGAATTTCGCACGTCACGTATTTTCGAATGAACGCAACAACTTCCTCATTTGACGATTTTCCAAGTACTGGAGCATCTTTTATCCAAATCATACAGTGTACGTGCTGGATACCTCTACTTTGATATTCCAGTCGCCAGAAGTAGTGAATGACCTCTCCTATT
>NW_017296462.1:15241-15534 GCF_001594075.2 Trachymyrmex cornetzi | reverse complement strand
ATTCACTAGGACTTAAAGTTAAAAACCACGTCGCCGGACCATAATGCAGAGTCATACACTTTACATTATTGGACGGTTGTCGCCAAAATTGATTCGTATTTCTCAGTTTTGCAAAAATACTCATTAAATTTGATTCCAATTGATTGTCTTTCAATTCGTTCAAGTACCTACCAGCAGTGTACCTCTCTCGTGGATTAGCAACCATCATCGTATAATACATTCCATTTTTCAATTGTCGGTAGTTAGCATTCAGAAGAAAGAACAAATACTGCGGATTCGTCCTGAATCTATAT
>NW_017296462.1:13960-15024 GCF_001594075.2 Trachymyrmex cornetzi | reverse complement strand
GACTGCGGATACGGCGATTTAGCAGTCACCCATCTCACATTAATATCATTTCCTCGACGGCGAACACCTAGACACCAACTTCCTCGAAGGCGAACATGAATCTTTTAAGATACAGTGTAACACGTCGATTTATGCGCACTGTCATGCGACTGCGGATACGGCGATTTAGCAGTCACCCATCTCACATTAATATCATTTCCTTGACGGCGAACACCTAGACACCAACTTCCTCGACGGCGAACACATAGACAGCAGATACCCACTTCTTCGACAGCGAACACCTAGACGCCCCCTTTCTCAACGGTAAACACCTAGACATCCATTTCTTCGACGGCGAATACCTAGACACCCATTTCCTCGATGGCGAACACTTAAACACTCATTTCCTCGACGGCGAACACCTAGACATCAACTTCCTCGACGGCGAACATGTAGACAACACCTAGACACACACTTCTTCGACGGCGAACAGCTAGATGCCTATTTCCTCGACAGCGAACACCTAGACTCTAGCTTCCTCGACGGCGTACATGTAGACAACAGCTAGACACCAACTTCCTCGACGACGAACACCTAGACAACCATTTCCTCGACGGCGAACACCCAGACACTCATTTCTTCGACGGCGAACAGCTAGATGCCCATTTCCTCGATGGCGAACACTTAAACACTCATTTCCTCGATGGCGAACACCTAGACATCAACTTCCTCGACGGCGAACATGTAGACAACACCTAGACACCCACTTCTTCGACGCCGAACAGCTAGATGCCTATTTCCTCGACGGCGAACACCTAGACTCCAGCTTCCTCGACGGCGAACATGTAGACAGCACCTAGATACCCACTTCTTCGACGGCGAACACCTAGACGCCCACTTTCTCAACGGTAAACACTTAGAGACCCATTTTCTCGACGGCAAATACTTAGACACCCATTTCCTCGACGGCGAACACCTAGATACTCATTTCCTCGACGGCGATCACCTAAACTCCAACTTCCTCGACGGCGGACACCTCGACACCCACTTCCTCGACGGCAAACATCTAGACGCTTAATTCCTCG
>NW_017296462.1:9542-13508 GCF_001594075.2 Trachymyrmex cornetzi | reverse complement strand
ACATATTAACATTGTCAAGATTACGACCCTGACTGACCATCGGTCACTTTCAGCAGGCGAGGGTGAGAAATGACCAATAAAGAGAGCGAGAGGACGAAAGAAAGTGTGATAGGGCGTAAAAAAGAAGAATAAAGGGGGAATGGTGGGGTGGGGTGGGGGAGAGGGTGCAATGGGTCAAAGTTGGTGGCGGTATGAGTGAAGGGTGAGAGACATGAGGGGTGAGAGATACTTTAAAATTAAAATTCTGATGGCCTTGAACGCGGACAGAGAAGGAGAAGAAGAAGACGTTACTTCATTTTTCATGAAAAATCATCATTTTTCGACCGCTCGTATGTCCAGAACGGCTTGACCGATTTTTAATTTTTTTTTTAAATTACTCGTGACGATGCCGCCTTCAAAATATGTTACGTCCGATTCAAAATTTTTTATATTTTATTAGTTATGCAATCTCCAAAAATGGACTTTGGTGGTACAGGATAAGAGACTTGTAGTGTCTCTTATCTCTTATTTTTGTTTTTTGAACATGTTCGGAGCCACTACCGCGTCTCCTGAAATAAGAACATGTATAACATTTATTTATCTATTTATATGAGGACGAAATGAATAAAAATATTAAAATAAATACTATAAAGTTAATATAAGAAACTATAAACCGTTATCAGCTTATTACATTTCATAAATATATTGACTGTGATTAACATTATTGTTACCCTTGTAGAAAAGTACTACTGAGCACTAGGAGTATTTTGAGGCACTACTGTACTACAGCACTACAGCACTACTACACTATTGTAATAGTGCAGAAGTGTTAGTAATACTAACAATAAGTAGTGCTAAGATCTTCTATCCACGTTTCAGCAAGATATAAAGCAGGAAATAAATATGCATCACAGAAACTAACTATTAATAACTTTATTTTAAAAAAAGCACTTTCAGAGACTCTACGAGCACACTTTGATCAAGCTGAGACCAAGTGACGGATTTAATTTACATATGCCTATTTATAGGGATCCGCGTCATTTTCTCCTTACGGAAAACGAGTCCATCTTACGGTCATACTGCGTATTACACCGCTTGCTTGGCGGCGTCTATAGCGTATATATATATACTCTACAAGCGGCATAATACGCAGTATCGTATTATAATATAAATAGGCATATGTAAATGAAATCCATCACTTACTCTTAGCTTGATCAGAGTGTGCTCATAGAGTCTCTGAAAGTGCTTTTTTTTAAAATAAAGTTATTAATAGTTAGTTTCTGTGATGCATATTTATTTTCTCCATTTTGTATCTTGCCGAAACGCGGATATATAGAAGATCTTAGTACTACTCAGCATTACTGAACATTTCTGCACTACTACAGTAGTGTTGTACAGTAGTACAGTAGTGCTGTAGTACAGTAGTGCTTCAACATATTCCTAGTGCTCAGTAGTACTTTTCTACAAGGGTACTTTCTGTGACTGGTATAATACTGTTACACCCGCTTCGCGAATTCACACTCGCGAACGCGCCGCGCATTCTGAGCCACGGAAATGAATGGAGACGGGGAATATATAAACAATAACTCTTTATTGTCACACTCCGAATAGTCACAAGACACAATAACGGAAATAATATCTGCGGGCGGAAATCACATCCGTACGCGTCAAACCTTCACCACAAAATCAGCCGATCTTGTTAATCAGCTGAGCGGCTCGTTGCCAGACAACGCGGTCTTCAGTCCTTCGCGAGCGGCGACCAACGGCATCGGCACAGCACAGGCGTAACACTGCCCCTCCTCTCTCAAATTGTCTTCCCGACAATTCCTGTAATTTCAAGAACGAGGCTCTCCAAAAGAAAAATTCGGAACTTCTTCCTGACCAATTTCCTGCTCCCTTCCTGCGCTGCTGCGACAGTTTTCCGGAGCTCTGATCCCTTCGAAGTCCATTCTTCTGGCTTTCTCTTGAGGCCTCCTGTGATTTCCTCCCTTCCGGGCAGGACCCATCTTCAGTTTCTCTCTGGAGGATAACCATTTCCCCCGCAAGACGAAACCCATTCGGCATCCCCCCGTCTTCTTGAAGGGCACACCAGGATCCTCTTGCCTCTTCTCTTGAAGCCTTGCGTTCTTGGCTCTTCTCTTTTCGGAAAGGGGGAAAGGGAAAAGAATGACGTACCGCGGTACCTCTACCCCCAATCCCTGCCTCGGCATTTACCCTCTGTCTCACGGAAAAACCACGGTTCAAAAACCGTGAGCAAGGCAGCCTTCTTAAAAAAATGGCCTATAACGACGAGGTCGTGCTCGAGGTGATGCTCGCACTCCAGATGATCCGGAAGATAGTAGTGGAAGCACCGGTCTGCCCGATTTCATCGCCAAAATCTTAGCCTCTTAGAGCCTCTTTTTTTCCCGTTGTAGGAACACGGTCTCTGAAACTAAGAAGAAATATAATACGCGCAGTTTCCACTATAAGTAAAAACATATAATTATTATTTTTTTTAATTTTATGTTAGGGCTCCGATTTATTTACACTTATTCATCGAATTATCTAATTGCCTTTCTAAATAAGGCGCTAATCTATCCGAATGAACGACTTTATTTCTATGCTTGTTCGACTTACAAATACAGTATACTACATCGCTAAGTTTCCTAATTACAAAATATGGCCCTTCCCAATTGCTTTGCAACTTGGGCGATCTTCCTTTTCTTCTTCGGGGATTGTATAACCACACTTTCTGTCTTACTTCAAAATATATCTGTCTCGCCTTTAAGTCGTACCAGGTTTTTGTTCATAAAGATTTAATATCTATTTGTTTCCTCACTCCTTCATGGATTTTTTCTAATTTCTTTTCACCTTTCCTAAGTAATCTTCAGGAGAATTTACCTCCTCCACTTTGGGTGGATTTCCACGTAAAAGATCGACTGGTAGACGGAGATCTTGGGCAAAATAAACCTCCGCTGGAGTCATTCCAGTAGTTTCGTGCTTGGAGGATCTGTACGCTAGCAAATATAATAGAATCCACTGATCCCAATCCTTTTGATTTTCAGAGATGAATTTTGCTAGGTAATCCAAGATGATTTGATGCTGACGCTTCACTTGTCCGTCTGATTGTGGGTGTAACGCAGTAGTTCTTGTTTTCTTTATTCCCAGTAAACGTGACAGTTCACGGAAGATTCTTGATTCGAAGTTCCTCCCCTGACAGCACAGGCGTAACAATACTTTATAATTTTTCACAAGATTTTACGATGAACTTGACTAGATATATCTTCTTAAATGTTAAGTGCGATCATAATGGTGAGTGTCTTTTTTAGAGATGATGTATCTACTTGTTTTATGAAATGTAATAAGCTGATAACGATTTACAGTTTCTTATTTTAACTTTATAGTATTTATTTTAATGTTTTTATTCATTTCGTGCTCATATAAATAGATAACGTTATACATGTTCTTATTTTAATTTTATATTATAATATTTATTTAACATTTTATTTATTTCATTATCATATAAATCAATTTAGCATATTGGGTTATTAATTAAAAAAAATTTTTTTATTTATTTGAAAATTATTTGGTTTCTTTATTAGAACATCATGATATTCCGAACAATTGATCTGTTAATCTGTTGTAAGTGGATCATGATCTTTGAGAAGCACTTGACAATATTAATATATGCATTGGACAACTTTCACCACGTTCTTTACATGACGACGCAAATTAGAAAGTTAGAAATTATGGTTTATCTGAAGATGACTCAATCCCAGAGTCAAAACATGTAATAATTAAATTGGTTTTTTGTATGTATGTACTTTTTATTATTAATAATTGTATACACGTTCGTTTCTTTTTATGAAATTTAACTCTAATTTGCCTTTTTTGTTTTATATTTTTATTGAATTGATAACAGTCCTTTAATATTTTATAATATTTATAACAAATTATAAGTAATAATTGTATTCGGACTCTCAAATTCAAAACAAATCAAAAGTATGA
>NW_017296462.1:7518-8494 GCF_001594075.2 Trachymyrmex cornetzi | reverse complement strand
TTAATAAATTTATTCAACTTATTATCACTAACAAACGCTAATTTCATGTCTGAATCCTTACAAATTGACGAAAATTTTTCCGATATGGAATCAATATATGGTAAAACAAACCAAGATACACGATCAGTATCCGTGTCATTATTTAAAGCCTTACTATTAGGTACTTTTTTGTTAAACCAAATTCTTTTTCGCGCTCATTGATCGTGTTGAAAACAAATTCTGCAGGATAGTCGTTATTGATTGATGACAAGATAGTGTATTTATTGTAAACTTAATATTTTTATAATGATATTTAGGGTCCGAGTGTAACATCGCTCTATCTAACATACCCATGATAATACCCTTCTTTTGAGACGTTGGATGTGCAGAAAAATAATTCAAGTAACGTCCCGAGAAAGTTGGCTTGTGGTACCAATCTAGTTCTATCATGCCGTTGTTGTTAATGATGGTCAAATTTAAAAAATTAATACTACTACCTCCTATTTCCAAGGTAAATTGTAATCTAGGATGTAAAGAATTAAACGTTGTCAAAGTATATTCAATCTTATCAGATGGAGCCGCCATCACGATATCGTCAACATATCTAAAGTAAAAGGGCAATGTAAAACCTAATGAATCTATTGCTTTGATTTCTAAAAATCCTGCATAACTAGATCAACTATAATGGGAGACAAAGGTGATCCCATCGGAGTGCCAAATTTTTGTTTATATATTTCACCATTAAAAGTGAAATAAGTCGAATTCAGTACTAATTTTAATGCTGTAAAAAATTCCTTTTCTGGAATATTTATTGATTTTTTAATATAATTCCATCTATTCGTCACACTCTCAATTGCTAGATCTAATGATGTGTTAGTGAATAACGAAATAACGTCCAGAGAAATTAATGTGTATTCAGTCCCCAATTGTCTTCCTCTTAATTCTTGTGCCAATTCAAAACTATTTTCAATTCTACTGAGAGGTTTGGGGGACTTTG
>NW_017296462.1:5932-6151 GCF_001594075.2 Trachymyrmex cornetzi | reverse complement strand
CGCTATACTTACCATTTATACTTACTCTCTTTATACCTACTCTCTTCCTCATAAATGTAGACATTTTCTTCTTCCCCTTATACTACATTTCGCACGCAAAGATTTATATACGGGTGGCCCGTTTTAATCGCTGCACCCGAATTTCTCGGAACGTAAGCCAGATAAGGAAAAACGGTTCAGACAAAAGTTGTCCAGATCGAAGGGGGCCATCTGTCTGTG
>NW_017296462.1:0-502 GCF_001594075.2 Trachymyrmex cornetzi | reverse complement strand
GGTCATGTTTGTCGAGCGCGGTATACGCGGTGGTCTGAGCCAGTGTACAAACAGATACGCGCGAGCCGACAACAAATACATGCCGTCGTACGATCTATCGAAACCGTCATCGTACTTGATGTACTATGATGTCAACAACCTGTATGGCTGGGCAATGTGTCAACCATTGCCCTACGCCGATTTTCGATGGGTCGACGACGTGCACAATTTCGATTTTACGACCATTGCGTTAGATTCGCAGACAGGCTATATTCTCGAGGTGGATTTGGAGTACCCGCAACATCTTCATGACGCGCACACTGACCTACCGTTCTGTCCGACGCGAGAGAAACCACCCGGCAAGCGCGATGACAAGCTCCTCGCAACATTATGCGATAAACAGCGTTACGTCATACATTATCGCGACCTGCAGCAGTGTACTCGTCACGGCCTCCATATTGCTAAGATTCACCGTATACTGCAATTCGCGCAATCTCCATGGCTACGCGATTACATAGAATTA
>NW_017296461.1:4132-6522 GCF_001594075.2 Trachymyrmex cornetzi | reverse complement strand
CGTATGTAAAACCTCAGATGTTTTATCACAAGGAACTGCAATTGCGATGTCGTCCACATATCTACATAGAGCGGTTTATTGAAATTTACATTATCCAATGCTTTCCTTTTCAAGTCTTGCAGTACTTTATCGGCAATAACGGGTGATAGGGGTGATCCCTTCGGCATGCCGAATTTTTATCTATAGATAATATTGTCAAAGGAGAAAAATGCCGATGCAAATACTAATTTAAGAGAAATTATAAATTCGTTTTTAGGAATATTAATTTTTTTGCAGATAGAAGGCCATCTGCGATTAACACTGTCAAGAGCTAGGTCTATGGGAATGTTGGTAAAAAGCGAAACTACGTCCAATGAAATCAGAATATAATTGTCATCGAAAAAAATGTTATCTACCATTCTTGTTGGGTGAAACCTATTTTTAACATAGCTAGGAGAATCACAGCTCACTTTGGAAATAATTTTGTGCAAAAAGGAAGTTAATGGATATAATGTGCTATCAATAGCAGACACGATGATTCTGAGCGGTACTTCCACTTTATGGATCTTTGGTAAACCATAACCCCCCAGACGAATATCATCACTCACATATAGTTGGTTGTAGATCTGTTGTGAGATATAATCTTTTCTCTTCCACCTTGTCAAAAGATCCCTCAACTTTCTGGTCAACATGCAGATAAGACTCTCATTAGCCTATTTATGTAATTTTGTTTGACAATCTCGAGAGTTATAAGTTGAGAATTTTGTTTTTAAAAGTTATTTCATATTGTCAATATTCAAATATCATACCCCATCGTACTGTCAATATTCTACTATCATAAGATCTGTATCCTATACTATCACCCTACAAATATTCTGCAAAATAAGCTCAGTACGTTTTGGCATATAGAATTGAAAATAATTTATAAGGGTTTTGTAGCTGGTGTTGATACGTACAAATATCCTAAAAATACATATAAAAGAATACAATATGTTAAATTCATATTATATTCATTTTGAGTTATTTATTGTTTAAACACTTTTCTGTATATCGGACTTGCTTGTACTCAATATGTCATTAATTTTACTATAATATTGTGGTTAAATAACTTAACTCTTGAAAATGTATTAAATTTGACTCAAATTTAATTTATTATATAGTAACAATAAGTTCAAACATTAATATGAACGCTTTACTTTGAAAATAAAAAATGGATTGATTTTGACACATATTGAAGTTAAAAATAACAAAATGTTATTAAAAGTAAGGGATAGGTTTGCTCTTTAAAGCTCCTTACTACTCAGCCAAGAACTCTAAGTTGACGGTAGCGATAGTCATATATTCAACGTAGTTAAGGCCATGGTACATAAAAAAACTTAAGGCGTAAGACTTAAGCAGTAAGCGAATCGACCAATCACAATAGAGACCGTAAGACCATACGTAAGCAATATCGAATCCAACATGTTGATTTCGTTACTGCTTAAGTCTTACGTCTTAAGTTCTTTTATGTGCCATGGCCTTTACAGCGTAGTGTTAAAGCACCGCACCACGATAATTGGCTAAATTTGTAGGCGTGGAAAAGTGACGTTTTGATGACGAAATTTATATTGCATGCCATTTCGTTATGATTTATTTGTGAAAATGTGACTTGTGTCGTACTTCTCAAAGTCGTAATTATCGATGAGAACTAAAGTTATCTTGGAATTTTATATACAAGAACGTACGTTTTACTCGTTTCAACATCTGTCAGACCATTTGTTACTGCCCGAATATAGGTTCACTTTACGTGTCTTTTACGACCATTTACTGTCCTGGGATGACAGGACATTTTTCATTGATTTTTACAAGTGTTTTAAAGCGATCTCCTCATTTTATTTCATCAAATTGTCTTTATTTAAAAATGGCGTGCAACATAAATTAATGTGATAAATTACAAATTAATAAAAAACTAATAAGTTTTTATAGACTCCTTTAATTAAAATAATTAGTAAATAAAAATAAGGTACGAATCATATATTTATAATAACGAAAGAGAGAATTTTATAGGGATGTAACAGGTTATCAATTAGCGCAGTTTTTCTTAATACTAAAAATATAAACCTTAACTTTGAACGTTTCCACTCATAGTTTGAGTCTTCATCAGCAATCTTTCCTTCTAGGGATCGATTCTGTATCTTGAAACGAGGTGAAAATTACAAAAGTGAGTGAATTTACTAGAATACTGATAATTTTATTGGTCAATACGTAGTAAATTTGCTCACTTTTGTAACTTTCACCTTGATTGAAGATACAGATTCGACCCCCTAGTGCTAGGACTTACCTCACAACAGTAAACGGTTCAATTTTTGAGAGGAAAAACGTTGGAGATATCATTTTGTCATGCAATATTCCAATCGTTGCGCTAGGGGGAA
>NW_017296461.1:1957-2972 GCF_001594075.2 Trachymyrmex cornetzi | reverse complement strand
TTTCAATTAGATTTGGCAGTTTATGTTGCAAATAAAACAGAGAGAAGTAAAATTTGGCTTGGGACATTTCTACTTTGGATATAATTTTATCTGCTGGGTATGTCCTATTTTAAATAAAAGTATAAAAGTATATAATAAACGTACATATATACATAAATACAAATATATACAGAGTGGAGCAGTAATTCTGTTCACTTAGAATATTTCCCCTATTTTTAGAAATATGTAATAATATATTTATTGAAGTTGTATAGCATCATGAGCAGGGAAAGGAGTATAATATACTAACAGTTTTTCTATGGATGGAGGCGCTTCGAAGATTTCAAGATCACCTCCATTTTTTTAAATGGAATGGAATGATTTTTTTACACAAAATGATTCCTCTAATTATTTTGCATATAAAAGTATTAAACTAGAGTATCAAAAAATCAATTATTTACGAGATATTTTATATTTTATTCTGGCATATATTAACATTAAATATTTAATAATTTATTAAGCATAAATTTTTTCATAATCGTACCTTAATACTTTTATAAACAGAATAACGAGATGAATTTATTGTTGGATGAAAAACACATAGTTGCTTTAAAATAAATATGTATGTAAGAAGAATAATTTTTTAAATAAGCAGTTATGTGCTTTCCCAGTGAGAACTGACAATAGAGTCGGTATCGTATCGATGTTGATTCCACATCGAAGTCATCAAATTGACGTCGAATTGACGTGTATTCGACATCTCGATTTTATTGTCATTCCTCACTGGGTTTTTTCCATCAATTGATTCATTTCATTATTCTGTTTACAAAGGTATTAAGAATTTCAAAAAAAATTAATAATTTACGAATTATTTAGTATTTTATGTCAATATATGCCAGAATAAAGTACAAAATATCTCGTAAACTATTGGCTTTTTGATATCATTACCTTAATACTTTTATATGCAGAATAATTACAGGAATCATATTGTGTAAAAAAAATCATACAATTCCATTTAAAAAAGTTAAGGTGACCT
>NW_017296461.1:1344-1922 GCF_001594075.2 Trachymyrmex cornetzi | reverse complement strand
CTAGAAATCTCCGAACGCCTCCACTCATAGAAAAACTACTACTAATATATTGTACCCCTCTTGATGCTATATACAAATTCAATAAATATATCATTTCATATCTCTAGAGATAGCAAAAATATTCTAAGTGGATAGAATTACTGCCACAACCTGTATATATACACTACGCAACAGAATTATCGCAACAAAATTTTTCATCGAAATTTTCCTATTTTTCAAATGCGCACAACTTGGTCAGTTTTTATCGTATCAAGACGATTTTTTTTTCATTTTATAGGTAATTATCTGTACTTTAAGAAAAACATGATGTGAAATTAGGTGCAATTCGATGCCGCATCTCCATGTTTTGAAAGCCCAAGCATTTTTTTTCTTAAAAAATTTGATTGCTTGACGCGCTACCTGGATCGCCCCGATTTTTTTTCGAAAATACCACAATAACCATCGTAAAGTGGACTTTCCAACAAACAATCTGAAAAAAATTCGGGTTTCTACGATTTTTTTTGACCAAGTAATGCCATTTTGAAGTTATTCGGGCATTTTTAACGAATACCGCCAGCATTAGCATTACCCGATACGTA
>NW_017296461.1:0-1177 GCF_001594075.2 Trachymyrmex cornetzi | reverse complement strand
AGGCATTCAATACCGTGTATTGCCACCTCGGCGTCGGATAACCTCTCCTAAACGTTCTTGCATATTAATGTATGTTCTGATTGAATCTTGAGGTATCTCGTGCCAGATTTCATGGAGAGCTCTCTCAAGCTTTTGCAGATTAGCAGGAGGCCTCTCCAAGTAACGTAATCTCCTACCCATCATGATCCATACATGCTCAATAGGATTGAGGTATGGGCTGTTAGATGGATGAGGCACTAACTGTATATTGTTTACTGCCAAGTACTCACGAGTTACCCTCGCAACATGGGGAAATCCATTATCCTGCATCAAGATGAAATCACGGCCTATTCGTCGACGCATTGGAATCACGCAAGGACGAAAAACTTCGTTTATGTAACGTACCGCTGTGAATCCTATGGGTTGGAGAATCACTAGATCTGTTCGATGGTTCATTGATATTCCACTCCATACCATAACCGAGCGTTCAGTGGAGGATCTGTTATGGTATGGGGTGGAATGTCAATGAATCATCGTTAGATGATAGCTTCAAAACGCTCTCGTCTACGTCGCCAAATTCGGATCCTAGCATCATTCCCAAACAGACAAAATCGAGATTCGTCTGTAAACAACACATATCTTCACTGTCTGGCCGTTTCCAGTTTCGATGATTACGGGCGTAACGTAGACGAGTTCGCCGATGGACTGTTGTCAACATGGGCACTCTAGCACGAATTTGTAATCTTAAACCTCTTCTGTGAAGGCGTCTTCTTATCGTTTGAGTACTAATTCGTCTGCCTGGTAAAGGTTCATTCCCGACTTGTCGCGCAACCCTTGTTGGGACGCGCAGAGCTTCATTGACAATGTTGCGATCCTCCCGATTCATAGTTATCCTAGGTCGACCTTGACCAGGCCTCCGACGATAAGAATCTGTTTCTTGGTACCGACTAAAAATACGCGATACCGTCGAGCGATTAATACCCATTCTTATTGCTACGCGGCGCTCTACTCACCCCCGCCTCTAGCAGGGCCACAATTTGAGCAGATTGAATTTCAGTAATCAGAGGCATTTTTAGTAAGAAAATAAAATATCCTGTATGTGTGTGTGTGTGTTTTTGTGCTATTATGTATTTTCTTATTAGTATTCACTCTGCATAATAAAATTAATGTTCAATACGGATCCTTCTCCATAATGAGG
>NW_017296460.1:32389-32591 GCF_001594075.2 Trachymyrmex cornetzi | reverse complement strand
CGTTTTGTACTACTTTCTACTAGCGGGAGTTCTGATTAACCACTGCTTTTCCGCTTTCTGCTTGTCCGTGGTGTAAACGCGTCCTTATTAAAATAATCCTATATAAAAGGAATAACGAAAAAAAGACGTAAACTTTCGTTATTAGAAGTTCCTGAAAATTGTGATTTAGTTATCATTACTGTTACTCGTTAGTAAAAGTAAC
>NW_017296460.1:30644-32155 GCF_001594075.2 Trachymyrmex cornetzi | reverse complement strand
CGGCAAACATAGTACCATATCATCGACGTACCTGTAGTAGAAAAGCAATAGGAATTCAATGAAACTCAGCACTCGATTTTCGAAATCTTGTTGCATGACTGTCAGCAAAATAGGTGATAATGGCGAACCCATCGAAGTACCAATGGTCTGTTTATATATTTGATCATCGAAAGCAAAGTAAGTAGAATCCAAAATTAAGTGTCAAAGTTAAGCCTTCAGAAATTCATCTTTCGGTATCTTGCAATTATTTTCAATGTAAATGCAACAACTAGAAAGTCCATTGCTAAATCCACCGGAACATTTGTAAATAAAGATACCACATCTAGCGAAAACAAGCTAAAATCTGATCTAACTTGGGTATGATAGGATATTTTGATAGCACATAAAAATTAATAAAAAATCCAATTGTAATTATAAGACTTCTACTAACAAAGTTAAAAAATAACAAATCAGAAGGTTCCCAATTCCTTTCATCAATAGAATATCTAATAAATAAATTCTGCACATTTACTAATGGTCTGTCTTATAAGGTGGTTGCTCATTATAATATCAATAAACATAACAAATATATAAGAGTACACAAAGATCCTTTGGAAAAGTTATCCAAAAGGAATGTGATTTACAAGATCGAATGCCGATTGCGATGCTTCCTATGTAGACCAAACGGGAAGAAAACTAAAAACGAGATTAGCAGAAAACCATAACACGTAGAGTTACATCCACTTGTTCAGTTATCACAGAGTGTAGGGTGAGTTACAATCAAGACTTCGACTGGGATAATGTCAGAATTCTGGATATTGAGAGAAATTATAATAAACGAATAATGTCGAAGATGCTCTACATAAATCGTTAATAAAATGGTTTCAACATTCAAATGGACACTGAGGCATTAAATCATGGTTAAATAGAAACTCTCTACAAGTTATACCTAATATGTGTATTTTTATAATTGACCGACACGCTCCTGTTCTCACTACAATTCACTTTTTGTTTTTAACGGTTATTATGTGACCAACAGCGGAACAAACATGACTGTTTTATTTGTTCTTAAATTATTTTTAGTCTAACTTTGACAATCGTCAATCAGAAATTTGTTTAATTGAGGATGTTTGGATCTCATTCGTGCGATCGTTGTTGGAGATTGAGTGAGTTTTGCCATCATTTATAAATAACATAAAATAAATCTCCATCTGTACAAAAAATCTTGATACAATTAATATCTAGAGATCCACCATTTGCTCCACTCAGCTTTGCAACTGGTTGTCACAACATCAGACTCTGATGAGGATGGTGATTTCTCACCGCATTTCCACTACTGCAACTGCATAATTGGAGAGAACAGCGATTTTGCGATACAGAGTTCGACATTTAGTGCGATTAGCGGTAATTGTTATTGCTGAGGCTGGATCAAAGCGTGAGCCAAAACGTACAAATTTAAATTGTTATTCACAATTAATTTTTGTGCAAGATAGCACCCAGCGCAGACTCCTAATGTCCAGTTGAATTTCGCT
>NW_017296460.1:30268-30474 GCF_001594075.2 Trachymyrmex cornetzi | reverse complement strand
GTATCCATGTTGAATCTTCATATTCGTCACACATGGCCGTCAAGTGTGACGAGCTGCATACGCCCGTCTACATCATCTTTATTCCCTTCGCCACATCCTATAATGCTTTCAGAAACTCCTCACTTCTCATTTAAGCGTTATTTCGCTATTTGATTTGGCCGATTTCTACGTTCTGGCTCTTAATCAACGACTCCTAGATCGTGTAC
>NW_017296460.1:21008-26186 GCF_001594075.2 Trachymyrmex cornetzi | reverse complement strand
GGGTTTCGATTCTAATATAGATTACGGCTGCCATTGCGAGCTGGGAAGCGTCAGAGAAACCGTGGAGCTCAATTGAGTGCGCAGTTGACGAAATGTAAAACCAACGTGGAATGTCTAGTTTACTCAATGCGAGTAGTTGTTGCTTGAAGTCGGTCCATTGCTCCTGCAATTCAAATGGCAACGGAGTATCCCAATTTACCTTAGCTAGCCAAAGTTTTTGAATAAATATTTTTGCGCGAATTGTAATGGGTGCGATAAGACCTAAAGGATCGTATAATTGAGCTACTTCGGATAATACAGATCTTTTTGTTAGGACTCGAGTTGAAGGCGGCATTGAGATAAATTTGAAAACGTCAGTTTTCGGTTGCCAGCAAAGACCTAATACTTTGATGCGAGAAGAATCTAGTTGTACAGCAGATGCGTTGTCACACGATAATAGTGATGAATGATTCAGCAAATCTTGAGAATTACTGCTCCATTTTTGCAGCGGAAAACCGCCCGCCGTGCAAAGTTTACATACTTGAGATATTACCTCATTTGCTTCTTTAATCGTTTCGGCACCACCGAAAATGTCATCAACATATCTCCCCTTTGTGAGCGGAGGTATAGCTTTAGGAAATCGATGGCCTTCATCATGGATAAGCTGTTGAATCACGCGAAGAGCGAGAAAAGGAGCACAGCTAAGACCGTAAGTTACAGTAGTCAACTTGTATGAGCGTAATTGTCCATTCGAGTCATGCCAAAAAATACGTTGTAGGTTTTGATCGTCTGAATGAATTAGAATTTGACGATACATCTTGGTAATGTCGGATGTGAACACGAATCGATGTATTCGAAACCAGAGCAATACGTCAAAAATGTTTGTTTGTAATTTGACTCCAGCATGCAAAATGTCATTTAAAGAAACGCCACTCTTGGAGGGACTCGACCCGTTAAACACAACTCTAAGTTTCGTCGTTTGACTGCTTTCACGTATCACTCCATGATGAGGCAGATAAAAAACGGGAGAAGCGTTGACTTCAGATTCTGGGATCTGAGTCATGTGACCTAGAGATTGATATTCTTGTAAGAAATCTGAGTATAATCTAAAATAAGAGGGATCTGTCTCAAATCTTTTGCGAAGTCGTGATAGGCATCGAAGCGCTAAAAAGGATGAGTCTCCTAGTGAAGTTGCTGGAGCCTTTAATGGGAGCCGAACTATATATCGACCGGAAGAATCTCGAGAGCAAGTAGAAAGAAAATGTTGCTCACATTCTGCATCAGCAGAACTTAAGAGTTTTGAATTCAATTTCGGAACTTCTTCTTGCTTCCAAAAGCAAGTTAGTAGATCTTGTAAATCGCGATCAACGCGGCAATGAAATATTTGACCTTCGTTTTGGTCTGTTGGAAGATTCACGGGTCCTGAGACCGCCCATCCAAACAAAGTTAATTGTGCGATAGGCGATGTCGAGTCACCTTTTATTAAATTGGGCTTGATGATTTGACCATAAGCATCCGCTCCAATAATTATATGAATTGGTCCAGGCTTACCGAAATTAGGATCTGCAAGTTGTAAATTATTAAGATGCGTCCAGGGTATACTAACTACTTTAAAGGTTGGTATTTTAAAAGTTAAACGCGGGAGAATGTACGCTTGCAATACATAGGAGTCGGACGTGTCAAACGAGGAGTGAAGTTTAACAAAAACAGAGCCCTTAGTACTTCCTGAGTATGTTCCTCCAATGCCTAGTAAAGGAATCGTTGCAGATTGTCGAGGCACTTTCAACAGGTGTACCAAATCCTCGCTGATGAATGATAGCTCGGACCCTGGATCTAAAAGTGCACGAACAGATTCGAAGGTATTGTCATGAGTCTTTATTTTAACCTGGCAGGTGGCAAGTAACGTCAGGGGTCGCTGATTAATGGCATGTTTGGAATGACCAGCAAAGGATGCCTCTAGTCATTTTTGATCTGGCTTGGACGTAGTGTCGACGGTTAATGTATCTGATTCAGTTTTATTGTTTGTTACCGGCTTCTCTCGTGATTTGCGATCATCATGTAATGTGGTATGATGTTTGTTACTGCATTTCCTGCAACGACGAGAACTAGGACAACGACTAGCGGAATGACTCCCTAAACAGTTAAAACAAGAATTTAATTTGAGAGCTGTACGCTTACGCCGTTCGATGGGTTGCGACAAATAAATAGGGCAATTGAATAGGTAGTGAGAAGACTTACATAAACGGCACTCTACTCCATCTTTAGTTACTGGAGCCGTTGCAATCAAACTGCGAGATTTTGTGTCAGATTTATTTGATAACCATGTTGAGCGTCCCTTATCCCTGATGGATTTAGTCGACGAGGAAGCTAAACTTTCCCAAGCTCTAGAGTGACCAATTACGAATTGTTCGAACTCCTTTAAAGTAGGATACGAAGTTGAAGGTCCTAGCTTTACTTCCCAGGCTTCACGCGTGTCTTCATCTAATAGGCGAGCTAGATTATGTACTAGAAGAGGATCCCATGCATTCGTTTGACAATTCAAAGCTTCAAGAGCTCCCAGTGATTCGATGACGACGGCAATCATTGAATTTAATTCTTGCGGTGATTTTGATTTGATGGGTTTTAATCCGAGTAATCTATCCAGTTGTGCGGAAATTAGTACTCGCTTATTCTCATAACGAGAAACTAAATTCTTCCAGGCGATTGAAAACGTGTTGTCAGTGACCTTGAGGTTAGTAACGATTCGAGCAGCATCACCCGTGAGGCACGTTTTCAAGTAATGCATCTTTTCCACGTTGGTGAGGTCTCCATTCTCACCTACCATTGATGTGAATAAATCATGGAACGATCTCCAGGCATGGTAGTCGCCTGAGAATGCAGGCAAGCTAATTTTTGGTAAACTCCTCCGATGACTACCGGATCGATTTTCCGGTACTAATGTATCAGAAGATCGTGATGAAGGATTAGAGGCTTCTATAATGTCTTGATGCTCAAGTAATACAGCCTTCGCTTGAACGAAGAACTCTTGACATCTCTCATACGTTCGATGCTTTATGTAAGATTCTTCTCCGATTCTTTCCGCATGCGCTTGACATAATTTTTCGTGTTCCGCTTGAAATTTGATCCAATTGGCTTCGAGTACTTCAAGCCGAGTATTTAATAAATGACGAGAGATTCCATCAATTCCTTCCGAGGCATCTTCAACAGCGTTCTGAATCATTAGAAACCTGCTCATTTGCATTGATATCTGGGCACGTAATTGATCCATGATTTCACGACGCTCTCTTGCGAATCGTGGTGATGCGAGACGTGCTCGACAACTATGGGAGGAAGAATAAATGATAATTTCAACTCTTACTATAAGCAGCAACGCGCGCAACACTTAATGTATGTTAGTATTCGTTTGTTATTTCCGAGTCGCACTTCAGAGCGCACCCATCGCCAGATCCGGCTCGAAGGACCAAAAAATGTTCGTTTAAGAACAGAAATGAACGGTTAGCTTGGCGAAAGCGCGCTCTAAAGACGAAACAGAACTTAATTTTAAATATTCAAAATTTTAATGCAACTCAAATACAAAATATAATTGTACAACTAACTTTAGGTTTTGACAAAATTTGCAAATGATATTTATTATTCAGCATGGTATGTCCGATTCTGACTTTGATTCACTCTTGACCTTGTGGATAAACTTGAATGATGTATTATGCTGGAATCAACGGTAAACAAAGAAATAATAGTAAAAGCAGATGAGGAGGGGTGTAAATCCCAAATCTTCGCATATCGTGAAACTTGAGCCGATCATCAAGTTTCCAAAGAATGTATGGAGAAGCGATGAGGGAACCGCGTATGCGAATTACGCAACCCTCTGATAACAAAGAAGAAGTGAAAAGGGGGAAGAGGAAACGACTGGATAATCAGTGGAGGAGAAAGAGGAGAGGAGAGGAGCAGCTGGTTTTCTGGTGGGCATCATTTTCTGGTGAGTGAATACCAGTATTATTGAATTGCCCTGTCTTCGTGGTTAGATGTGTCAACGGCCAATCAGAGCATGGGTCGGTGAACGCATGCGCATACACCACCCAATACGATCTCAACCAATCACAATCGTTTATTATATTGGTAAATTTGATTTGGAAAAGAACAAACTTTACTCGTTTGACACTCATTGGCTGATACTTACTCGCTCAACGCTCATTGGTCAGCGTCGCGCGTAGTGATCTACCTTCTTAGCGCGTTCGGGAAAAAAGAACAAAATTGAGTTAGAATCCTCCCTGTATTACTACTATAATCGATCAATATGATTTTTTTAAAGGAATTGAAAACGTGTTTACGTGAACTTGCTATAGTAGACCACACGTTGGAAATTCTCGGAACGCCTAAGGAAGACCATATGCTACGTAATTGGATAATTCGAATAATAATCGGATGGATTGTATTCGTTTTTTGTCAGTTAATGTATAATACTTTTTTTGTTTTATCTGTTTTTAATATTGACATAAATTTCATCTGGTTTGTTGTTGGGATGTATTTTACACTTCTGGACGAGTATCCGTCAAATATTATTGCCTTAAGTGCTCTGATTTCTGCAGCTATACTTGGGTTAGTATTATACATGTGTATACATTTACTTTGTAAGCTATTTTTATTGACATTGTGCGTAAAAATCTTTACAGTGTGAAACACATAAAGATCTTTTGGTGATATATAAAGATTGGAAGTTATGACCATGACCTTGACAACATATGTATGTTGTTTGTATTGTCTGTACAAAACATGTATATACAATACCTTCAGTATTAAAAATATACTAAACAACAGATATTTAAAATAAATAATTAATCACTACTTTTTATTATTAAATATTCGTAAGAGATGAACATCTTTAAAAAAACGCTGTGAAAGTAGTAATGTTGAGTAATGTAATCGAATAAATATATGGTCAGAATTTCATCTGCAATGAACTTGATCTTGACATATGTCGTCATAAAAAAGTAACGGTAAAACTAACGGTAAAATTGTAACATAAAAAGTAACAGTAAAATCGTCATAAAAAAGTAATTACAAAACTAACAGTAAAAGTAACTTCCAACTCTGGTTGTAAGAGAGAGCTGCGCCGCATGTCGACAGGTAGTTATAATATGATTGAATTGACGCTACGTCTCTGCAATTTAAAAAATAATTCGATTTTTTTTCATTTTTTTT
>NW_017296460.1:19858-20251 GCF_001594075.2 Trachymyrmex cornetzi | reverse complement strand
CCCAAACACTCCGTCATTTTATCTCGTATATTTTGGACAATTTTCGTTTCTTCCATAATACGTTTTTATGGGATATTCTTAAGACTAAGTTTTAAAAAAAACAGAAAGAAATCAATGTTTTTTTATCTCTAAAACGTGTTGGAATCGTGATCACTATATTCGAAACATGGTAAAGAAAAACACGAATAAAGTTCTGAAACATTTTATTACAAGCACTGCTCCGTTTTGCGTTAGGAGCGACAGTGACACTCAGAAAAGAACGAAACTTTGCTCTGTTGGATAGAACCGTTCTAGAATGATTTAAAATGGTTGAAAATAAGTAATGGCGAGCGCCGGTTATAGCAGTTGACTGATGCACGCTATTTGAATCGATCAAGCGGCCCCAAACACTCC
>NW_017296460.1:19327-19669 GCF_001594075.2 Trachymyrmex cornetzi | reverse complement strand
TGAAACACAAAAAGTAAATATTAGGTGTTGATCTTAATTCCTGCCGTTTTTCGTCTCCTATATTGATTTGTTTCGAAGGGAAATACCTTAATCAAAGTATTATTAATAAAGTATTATTAATTAGTAATAAAGTAGAAAATGGAGAAAATTACTTTGATTAAAATATTCATTCATCTTCCCTTCGAAACAAATCAATTTTGGAGACGGAAAACGGCAGGAATGAAGTTCAACACCTAATAATTTAATTCTTATTTAGTCTGACTTTTGATTATTTATTACCGCAATTAGCGTTAATGTGCTTATACATAATGCGTATGTTATAATTTTAATAAAAGATAGAAC
>NW_017296460.1:18488-19169 GCF_001594075.2 Trachymyrmex cornetzi | reverse complement strand
TAAAGATCACAATCAATATATGTGGATTATAATGTAATAATTGCCTAATAGAATTATTGTGTACACACATGCATGCGAATGTATATATGTATATAGAATGTCTCAATCTAACTTTCACATCGACATATTTCAAAATGTATTAAAAAATGTCTTCTATGAAAGTGCAACTACTTCGAGCGAGGGCTATTGTGATCACAGTATTCTTTTCTAAATAGAGATACGATGAGAGACGCAATGAAAAAGATATAATATTCATCGGCGATTTTTAAAATGGACTTATATTTTTTTTACGTAATATGATATTTCTATAATCATTCTACATGTAAAAGTATTAAGAAATATAAAGAACCAATAATTCACGAAATATTATAGATACATTTCTCTGGCACATAATTGAAATGACACATTAAATATCTCGTAAACCATTAATTTCTTGATAATCGTAATATGTTAATACTTTTATGAATAAAATAATGAGATAAATCAGGTGTAAAGATACCATATACTTGTTTGTTTATCAGAATTATTCATTGGGCCTACGTATTTTTTGATGAAACTTTCGATAATGGGCAACCTTTCGCAAATTTCAATAATCCTGACATATATTTTCCACTAATATTGATGATATTAAAGTATATTTAATACTTCGTTTCTTCTCAAAGTATATTATAGTAAAGCAGA
>NW_017296460.1:16967-18382 GCF_001594075.2 Trachymyrmex cornetzi | reverse complement strand
AGTTAGAATATCATAAAGCAGGGGAAAGATCGGTCCTTTAAGAAGGAAGTGGATTTTAAAGTCATCTGTATTACCGAGACACATATAATTTTTGTATATAACAATTACCTTTATTTCTGTTACTTATTCGAAAATCCTTTTCTAGGATTAAACAATTGACATTAATACGTGTCTGCGAAGGAGAGTTTTAATGCTAAGAACGACAAAAAATTTCGAAATTAAGATATTCTTTATCATTTCTTAGTCCAATATGGTGCTCCAGAGCTTACGTCGTAACAATATTTGCTTCACATAAAAGCTGTGCAATCTGTATTTATGAAATAGTAATTCACAGAATAGTCGTTTGCATGAAAAACCAAAGTGGATTTCTTAAAATTGGGCTTAGACGTCCAATTAGAACGTTATTGTTATACGAAAATTTACTAGTGCCAACATGTGCGTGAGATAATGATGTAGTAGAATGTAGTGATGGAAATGACACATAAATCTTCGGTGTGCAAGTCGATGTACAACATGACTAATCGTCTTTACGATCCCCTTAAAATTATACGGTGGAAAAAAATTTAAATTTGAATAGGTATTATATTTGATTAAATGTAGAAGCAGAGAATTAAGGATGTTTTATACATATCTTCAACGTAAAAACAAAATTATGAAAAAATTACAGATTATTACCATAAATCACGTTTATGAATAATACTACAAAAGTGATCGTTTACTATCTGGATCATAAGTTATTTTATTAAATAGTAGTATTTTTTTAATCGCTGTTCTAATGAAAATATATGAAAATGCAATATATGGAATGAATGATAAAAATCTCAATTTCTTCAATAAAAGTGCATTATGTATTCTGGATTATTTATGTTGACTTACATTACGATGCATGAACTAGTCGTCCATTAAAAAAACAAAATATTTATTTGTTCTATATCTTTGTAATAATCAGTGAATCTCAATAAAACTTCGCATATATTATTTTATGTGAATATTTAAAGTACTTATACAAGAGAAATGTAACCTTTTTTAAGAGAGAGAGATTAGAAAAATTTTAATTTTTAAACTAATAATAATAACCATTAAAATAAATAATCTACATGAATATGTTATTAAACAAAAAAAATCTTATTCACATAACTTTCAAATGTATATATTTTATTTGAAATGGAAATATGAAACATATTTCCAAATTTAATTTTCTTTGCAGGTCTAATACATCCTTAAGTTGTACAGTAACATCTTTTAGATGCTTCTCCTCCTAAAAAAAAACAATGTAACAAAATATGATCAAAAAGTATTAAAAGCATCATGTCATCGAAATCGTTTCACTTTTATCTGATATACACTTTTCTTTATCGTTTTGACATATTTTGATGCAACAGTTGAAATGAGACATCTTATATATATATATATAT
>NW_017296460.1:14683-16274 GCF_001594075.2 Trachymyrmex cornetzi | reverse complement strand
GGCCTGATTTTCTTTGGACGATGATAGTATTAGCGGGCGGACACGTCCGACTGGTCGACAGGCGGGAATAATTATCGCTAGGGGAATAGCGACAGGGATTTAAATTAGCGTGAACAGACTGCAATGTTTCATTTCCTTTTACATGGGAACTTAAAAAGGGAATAAGAAAGAAAGAAAGAAATAAAAAGAATCAAATAAAAATTAATGAATAATAAAATGAAACTAAGGAAATATTGAAATGAATTACTAAAAGAAAAAACGAAGGGGATTAGAGAAAAGAAACGTACTGACTTATTACTGAGATGCTGATCGGTGGAAGTTCTCTGGGCTGGATGTGTGAGGTTGACGATGTTTCTTCAGCACTGACTCTAAATGTTTAAATCTCGCTGGCCAAGTAAGCGAGGTTGACAATTTTTCTCCCGCACTGCTTTTAAGTTCTGGGCTTTAACGGATTGATTTCGAAAAGAAATGTGTTATTTAGCGGGTTGACTCCGGGAAAAGATTCTGTCTGTCTCCGTCTGTCTGTCTCCGCCTGTCTGTCTCTGTGTTAACTTCCGAAAAAAATTCTCTCTGAGGGCCGCGGAACTGCGGTTTATATATTGTTTTTCCCTTGATTGGTTGGGTTCTAATTAGGTGGTAGGACACTTCTCTGGCTTCTGGATTGGTCGAGATTGTGGGGGAGGAAAGGAGTCGGTTTTGTGTCAATGTCTTCATTTTACTATCTTCTTTAAATTATGGGAAAATGAACGAGCATCGATTAAGACGAGCGCACGTGGACTGTCGGCACGGGCCCGTCAAATACCTCCCCTGGACGTCGCGTGTCACTTTTATATTTTATGGTTGCGGACATCGTGAGAATCGTCCGCGACTTAGCTGTCAGAAAAATGTTTAGGCGCCAGTATCGGGCTTTCACTGACGTTAGTTATCATTTTTAATAGCGTTGTCCAAGGAGGATGTCATCGACGATGCTCATTAGCTCCCTGTATTCATCAATTTTAACTTTATTTTATCTGACGTTAATGAGGAGATACTGAAGTCTTTCCTTTTAATTTTTCGTGAGAAAGATTTTTATGACTTTTTAACTGTCTTACGCGTTGATAACTCCAGGTCTTCGTGAGAGAGAGAAAATATGGCTGCGTAAGTCCGTTGGACGTAACACGTGTATGTCTCTTTATCGGTTTGATTAATTGTAGCAATTACAATTTATTTACAGGCACGTCCATCTACAACTATGCCTTATATCACGCAAACTAAACAAAATATTCAAAGTACAAATGTTAATACAGGTGGTATGGTACTTTAACAATGCTTTAAGTATCTGTCAATTAATGTATCATTTGCTTGGAGATCATCGGTATACATGGACATATGATTGTGTCATCGTCTATTTAAGTCATTGTTATGAATTCGCTTTAAGAACTATTTTATATCTTGCATTATACTACATATGTCAAACTGTTTATAATAAGGTATATATTATAACAGAACAAAAGCATTAATAACTATTTATAACTAGAATAATAAGCACAAGCAACAATAAAATTACACATGTCAAAGTTTTATTTGAAATCTGATTCATTGAATGCAAAGT
>NW_017296460.1:14384-14589 GCF_001594075.2 Trachymyrmex cornetzi | reverse complement strand
CCTCCGACAGGTTTTAGGTGGCGGTCGATGTTCGTTAAAAAGTTATTAACAAAGAAAATTCAACTATAACACGAAAATTCCCTGCTTTAAAATATGTGTGATAGTCTTGCACTGTAAGGGACGCTGCGCCGTGCCGACAACGGCAACTTTGACATATGTTGTCAAACAGACAATTATGGAAGTCCAGCAACTCTTTGCAGGGGCG
>NW_017296460.1:12982-14323 GCF_001594075.2 Trachymyrmex cornetzi | reverse complement strand
TAGAATAGTATTTAATATTTCATATATAGCAGAAATGATACGTTATTTTTCAAACTTCTTTTGTTAATAACTTTTTAACCAATAACGATCCAAAAAAATGTTTTCCTGCTTTATTCTGCATACATGGTTTTCGATACATGGTATAATTAGGGTTAGGTTATTACACACCCATTAGTATATAGTAACCTAACCATAATCATGTATCGAAAACCATGTACTCAGAGTAAAGCAGGAAAAAATTTTCTGTTCTAAGAACAAAAATTATACAAGAAAATATGAAAGTCGTGCGCCCCCAAGCAGGGGGGAAGGCGGAGTGGGAGTTACTTCTCGTGGAAAGTTGTAAAATATACTTTAAAGCAGAAAATTTCTGTTTTATATGGTTGAAAAAGAATATTCTTCTTAAACTTTTTTTGTTAATAATTTTTTAACGAAGAACGACCGACACCTGAAACCTGTCGGAGTTTTCTCAGGGCCATGACCTTGACAACATATGTCTATTTCAAGGTCATCGGCACGGTGTCCGTTAATGTATATAATTAACCAAACTTTCATTTTTTGTTGACATAATTTCAGATAAATGAGACGGTAGCGATTCTTCAGGAATTGTCCAATTATAACCTCGATGAGGATTTACGTGAACAAGTAAATAACTACAACAAAATTTTATTTTAGAATTTTAACTTCTTATGCTTAATTTTACTAGCGCTCAAAATCCAGATATTTACATAAATATCAATGAATGATTGTGTAAAAAATTGTGTTATTACATAACAATTGTGTTATTCTTTTGTATATTTTAGAATACTTGTACACACATTGTAACGCCACAGGCAAGGATAAGCTAGAAAAGTTTAAAAAATGATTTGTTATTTTATATAACAAAAGCGAGTTATTTCATACTATCAATATTCTACTATCATAGTGTATCGTACTGTCAATATACTACTATCGTACGATCTGTATCCTACTATCACATTATAAATATTCTGAAAAATAAGCTCGATACATTTTGGCATATAGAATTGAAAATAATTTATAAGGGTTTTGTAGTTGGTGTTGATATGTACAAATATTCTAAAAATAATTATAAAAGAATATAATATGTTAAATTAATAAATTCATAGTGTTTTTTTTATTATATTAATTTTTAGTTATTTATTTTTTAACCATTTCTATATATGTCGACCTTGCTTTTACTCAATACCCGGTAAAAAATTTTTCATGCATGCATATATGTATTAATGTGTATAAACATACATAAACGTGCATAAATATTCATATAAACATGTATAATTGTATATGAAATATGTCCATATACGTGTTCATACATTTTTCTTTCTT
>NW_017296460.1:12484-12772 GCF_001594075.2 Trachymyrmex cornetzi | reverse complement strand
TGTTTTTACGCGAGCCAGCGAGTTGCGGGCATCCGAGCATCCGAAATTCTCGGTTTTTTAAAATAAAGACTAGACCGATCGAGTTCTGAATATGAGTTCCATCGACAGCTTGGGTCCGAATTATATAATAAACGTTTATTTTACCTCTACGTGGGACACACATTGTAAAATAAATTTAAGTTATTTTAATCAAATTTTCTCATTTTGTGATGCTTCGTCTTTAATTTTTTGAGATTAAATGTTGTATTGCATTGCAAATATAAAAGACTCTTGAATAGAAAGATAAAG
>NW_017296460.1:11652-12393 GCF_001594075.2 Trachymyrmex cornetzi | reverse complement strand
TATATGTTATATGTTGCAAGAAATTATATATTCTTTTTGCAATTGGCGTAATTTAAAGATTTGATATCATTTTTTTTTAAACACATGCATACGTACTATTGAGGGGTAATTTATAATAAAAAAATCAACAATATTACCACTTGAACTATATTATTTATGTACCGATTTTTTTTTAGTTTATATAATATGGTTATACGTAAGTAATTTTTTTCGACATTTCTTCAAACTTGATTTTTTTTAAACAAACGATACGAAAATCATCCCTTTAATTATTTTTATGTTTTCACTTACTATTATTATTTCTATTACACTAAAAAGTAATTTTACAAAAGAAAGAAGGATGTATGAACATATATAGACATATTTCATATATAATTATACATGTTTATATGAATATTTATGCACGTTTATGTATGTTTATACATATTTAAACATATTCATTCATGAAAAATTTTTTACCGGGTATGTCTTTAAAACATTGTTACATAACTTAACTCTGGAAAATGTATTAAATTGGACTCAAATTTAATTTATTATTTACTACGTTCATACATTAATGTGAACGCTTTACTGTGAAACTAAAAAATGGATTGATTTTGACACATATTGAAGCTAAAAGTAACATAAATGTCATTAAACGTAAAGGAAAGGGTTGCTCTTTAATATCTGCGACAAAGTAATATAATTGACGTTTTATAATAATGTCTTAAATTTACTCATCCATTTGATAAAATTTATGCA
>NW_017296460.1:10767-11317 GCF_001594075.2 Trachymyrmex cornetzi | reverse complement strand
CGGTTTTGCAACGTGTGGCCTAGCGATGTCATGTAACAGAATCAGCTTGTTGTGTCTATTGTCCCATTCCGGTCGTTTTTCTTTCAAAGCTTGGTTTAAACGTATCAGTTATAGTCAATAACGATCGCCATGAAGGTTTCGGACGGTTTGAGCAGCTCATAATATAACACCTCTCTGATCCCACCAGATGCACAACATAATCTTCGAAGCATGGATATTTCGTTTTGGCGTTGATGGACCTGGCATCACTCATGCTTTCAAGCGTTTAGGGTTATCATAGTAGATCCATTTTTCATCGCCAGTTACGATAAGATGTAGAAAATTCTTCTTTTGTTGTCGTTGACGAACCATCTCGCAGATGACCAAACGTCTTTCCATGTCTCTCTCTTTCAATTTGTATGGCACCCAATTTCCTTCTTTTTGCACCATTCCCATTGCGTGTAGACGTTTTCCAACAGTGGATCTATCAACATTTAATTCTTTTGACAACCTATCGAGCGATAAACATGAATCTTCTTCGAGTAATGCTTGCAATTCTGCATCTTGAAAT
>NW_017296460.1:10265-10715 GCF_001594075.2 Trachymyrmex cornetzi | reverse complement strand
AATCGCCGAAACCATTCTTTACAACTGGTTTTCGATGGAGCATGCTCACCGTAAACATCTACGAGCAAACGATGCGATTCTGCGGCACTTTTCTTTAAAATAAATTAATGGAGTAAAACTTCCCGCAAATGTTGCTTTTTTGGAATAAATTCCGACATCTTCAACGTAAAAAAAGTTTCTCTTTTTTACGCTTCGAACGAATGCCAACTATTAGGCTCAAAAGTTTGAATATAAATCTTTCAAACACATGTGTTGCCGTTCTATCAAACGCACAAGCAATGCTACTAACGACATTTTTCTACAATGGGCGGAAACTTATTCCCATTACCAATAATAAACGTATATACATATATATATATATATACATAAAATATATACATGATGGAACAATAACTATGTTCACTTTGAATATTTCCCCTATTTTTAGGGATATGTAATATTATATTTACT
>NW_017296460.1:9415-10174 GCF_001594075.2 Trachymyrmex cornetzi | reverse complement strand
TGGATGGAGGCGCTTCGGAGATTTCAAGGTCACTTTCACTTATTTAAATGAAATGGAATGATTGTTTTACAAAATATAATTTCTCTAATTATTTTACATATAAAAGTATTAAAGTAGTGTATTAAAAAATTAATAGTTTACGAGATATTTTGTACTTTATTCTGGCATATATAAACATAAAATTTTTAATAATTCATAAACTATTAATTTTTTTATAACCTTCATACTTTTATAAACATAATAATGAGATGAATAAATTGGTGGATGAAAAACACATAGTTGCTTTAAAATGAAGATGTGTGTATAAAGGACAATTTTTTAAATAAGCAGCTATGTGTGTGTGTGTGTGTGTGTGTGTGTGATTTCCCGATGAGAAATGACAATAGAATCGATATCGAATGGATATTGATTCGACATCGAAATCATCAAATTGACGTCTATTCGACATCGATTTCATTGTCGTTTCTCACTGAGTTCTTTCCAACAATTCATTCATCTCATTATTCTCTTCATAAAAGTATTAAGGATTACAAAAAAAATTAATAATTTTCGAGTATTTAATATTTTATGTCAATATATGCCAGAATAAAGTACAAAATATCTCGTAAACAATTGACTTTTTGATATCACTCATTTAATACTTTTATATGCAGAATAATTAAAGGAATCATATATAATATGTAAAAAAAAAGCAAACCATTCCATTTAAAAAAATGGAGGTGATCTTGAAATCTCCGAGCGCCTCCACTCATAGAAAAA
>NW_017296460.1:8675-8941 GCF_001594075.2 Trachymyrmex cornetzi | reverse complement strand
TTTATTTAATGTTTCTAAAATACAAACAAACACAGTCAGCGCACGTGAAAAATGAGCATGCGGTAGATACCCAGAACTCGTTTTCAGATACCCTGGTAGCAAGCTGACGTCAAAATGACGTAATTTAACGTCAAAATGACGTAGCTTGCTACCTGGGTAGTTGGAATCAAGCATCGCAAATATACAGGCACTCAACGTTCATTCCGGTTGTCTTTTTTATAATTGTACAATAACATTTATACTTTAGCAACGATTTTCATTATAAC
>NW_017296460.1:7887-8392 GCF_001594075.2 Trachymyrmex cornetzi | reverse complement strand
CCGTATAGACGAACGCTGTCTACAGCCAGCATTAGCCAAGTAATTTATAGTATTCCTTATAGTAAGAGTTACGCCAAACTATCCTGTACAATTATACAGGAAGCGTTGTTAAGACTGATTTTGTCAAATAATGAATATTTAAACATAATTTGTAGTGGTAGTATATTGATACATATAAAGCCACTGGGGCATGAAAGAGATAATTGAAAAACGGTATACAAAGAAATTAGAATTACCTAATTTTAAGGGACCATCCCTTTTTTTCAAAAACATGTCAAGGTGGCGTTGTCCATGCTATTCGGGCATAAAATAATATTTTAAACCCCAAAAACTGTCCACATAAAATGTGTACACTTTTGGCGCGGGATCAATGGCGGTATTCCGACGGACCACTCGCTTTCTGAGCGAAAGGGTTAACAAAACTGTTTTCATCAAGTATAATGATAGCATATTTTCTTTCAGATGTATGCCACAGTTTTGTCCGTTAGGATAACTCTTTCGCAGG
>NW_017296460.1:4923-7718 GCF_001594075.2 Trachymyrmex cornetzi | reverse complement strand
TTCTGGTTGTTATGACAAGAATCGAGATTTTACATCTAAAACTATAATTATTTTATAAGTATTATATTATTTATTACATTATAAGAGGATTTATTTAATGTTTTTCAGTTTAGTTGGGGACCAAGTTTTTATCGATTTGCGTCATCAGAATCATGATTAATTTTAATCTCAGCGCCATATAGCAGACCAATTATTGTGTCAGTTGACACAAATCGGGCTAATATGCTATATTGTTTGATGTCGTCGTGTTGTTTCCTGTAGTAAATTGGAACAAAATGATATGTTCCATCGTTGATGAGAAAACCTCTTCTCTTTCCGTCGTCAATATAATTTTGAGAAAAATGTACAGAAATTTTGAAAGTTATAGCAATAAGATTAATTTGAATTTCTCTATGTTACATACTGCTTTTTAAGTGTGTAAGCTCATAGATTATGAGTGCATAATGCGCATGATGCTTTATTTATCCTTGTTTACATTCGATGAAACAAGGAACATTATACATAAAACGAAATGCCCCAATAATTTACAGAGAGACATGTTCGATCAACGAGATATTCTTTGGGTATAGTTAACAAAAAATCTATTTAATTAATGAGTAGTTTTGGTATATTAACAAGGTACAATTATGAATGCAGTTCAAAATACAATAAAAAAAATATTATTACATAGTAGCATAATTAAAAAATTAATAATGCGCGATTAAGTATACGGTAGCGTTGAAAATATACGTATGATAACACAAATTTTATTGAACCAATAGTTACTTTAATATTAATAAGCGGAATGTAATATTAACGATAAATAAATCTTATTTACTTTTAATTGTTAATTTTCGATTATAAAATTTATTAAATTTCATCCAATAAAATTTAATTATCTTTACCTTGTCGTACTCTGGTTAAGGGTACATTCTAGTAACCACTCTAGTAACATTCTAGTAACCACACGTCCAATGGCGGAAGTAAAAAAATTTTAGCACGTCAGGTTTCTAAGATAATTAAGGCTTAATATAAAAAAATGGCTTTTTGACAACATTTAATCTTTTTTTTAATTTAATGTTATCTTACTATGTTATCTTTCTGATTAGAGAAGTCATGGATATATTTCATCTCCTATAAAATGCATTCTTTTTATTTCACTATCTCATTTTTTAGCCATATTACGAAGAATTTAAATACAGGATTATTCGTTCAAGATAATAAATTTTTCTTCTATGACGATAAAGTTATATACAATTTCTGATTAATGATTAAATAGGAGAATCTCTTCTTTATTTTTCCATATGAGACATAAAGAAAATCTATACAACTTACTGTGTAACTTCTATGAAGAAAATATTCGTGAAAGTCTCAGAAGTATTCAAATGTCTTCTAATTTAGACTTTTATCACAGGAATTCGATCATCATGGTGCAGGAGATCGGTACGACAATAGCGGAGGCTTTAGCCGGCATCGCTCGCGATTGTTATCTGCAGAATTACACGTTTACGACGCTTTAATAAATCCACATTTCTCGCATTTACGTTCAAAAAAATGAATAGTTTACTATTAGAGCGAATAATAACTATAGGCATTATCATTCATTACTATTATATAAATGAACAGTTAATAAATGTCTGTTATTAAGAATATTTAAAAGTAAAATGTTTGTAAGATAGTCATTGGATTTAATTTGTATAAAAAGTAATTTATAAAAGTAACGCAATATAATTGTGTTAAGTACATATACTACATGAAGACAATAAGAAATACATGAAAAACATCTTTTTTACGCTCGTGTCTCGTCTTAAGACCGGCAACCTTCCGAAGAGTATCCTTGTCCACAGAAACACCTCTCGAAAAATTTGCCGTTCAGAACTGGCACTAAAACTATTAGTCCCAGTATGCTTATGCAATTGAAGGATCAGTGTGCACACCACAAGCATATGAGAGAGGTAAACACAGGCCAGAGACCTAATGTAAGAAGAAGAAGAGAACAAATATATTTACAATTAAAAACTATATATATTCGACCCTTGTTTGTCTTTTTCCTGTAACTTCTTAGGCAATATTGGCATTGTAAGCGGTGGTTTCAATGCTTCTTCCTCGTGTTCGAAGCCAAAAGACACGAGCTGGAAAACAGGAACACATGGAGAAACAGCGATGCATAAATCTAAAATTGGTATGTTAGGAATTGATAATACTATTTAAGTTGACTTAAGACAAAATTTAAACGTGCTTTTTTATTTTTGTATCCAAAATTCCAGAGAAATATATTAAAATATATAAATAAATATAATACCATAAAACTTTCCGATAAATTGTCGCATGTTGCGCTTGCGAAACAGCATTATGCATGCGTATATAAATCAATAAAAAAACATTTTGCATTGAAATGAAAGAATTCTAGAAAGTCTCATATACATACAGATAATTCCTGCAAAAGAAGAATAGGAATATATGAACATTACTGCCTACTATATCAGTTTGTGACTCATTTCTTCAGATGCTTATTTTTACTTATCTTACAAAAAAATTAATTACAGTAAAATTTTAAACAATATTACTCAAACTGCTATATCATCCGGTAGAAGATACTTTCTAGTTTTTATTTTTATAAAAAAAATTTTATTTTTACAACTTTCAGAAATATAATTTAAGCACAAAATGATATGATAATATCGATGACTTTCTTTTAAATTTTATTCCATTATATGGGTATGGAAATAAGTTTCCGCCCTTTTTAAAAAGAAAAAAATGTGTTTATTTAAATAAATCTATATAAGTGAGTTTATTCAAAGTATGCTCCTTTGGAA
>NW_017296460.1:2671-4208 GCF_001594075.2 Trachymyrmex cornetzi | reverse complement strand
AATAATGGAGTAAAACTTCCCGCAAATGTTGCTTTTTTGGAATAAATTCCGACATCTTCAACGCAAAAAAAGTTACTCTTTTTTATGCTTCGAACGAATGCCAACTATTGGGCTCAAAAGTTTGAACACAAACCTTACAAACACATGTGTTGCCGTTCTATCAAACACACAAGCTACTAACGATATCTTTCTACAATGGGCGGAAACTTATTCCCATACCTAATAATATTTTTTTTCCGTCTATCTAGATGAACAAATTTGTAAGTTTCATGAAAAATTACAGATGTTTCTAAAGCAGTCTAATTTCTTTAGATTATTAAAATAACGTTTAATTTATATTTTTTGCTTCGATCTTTTATCGGTTTCGTCATCTTTTCGCGGGAGAAAATCGGCATCGTTGGCAGAACCGGTGCCGGCAAGTCATCCTTGATTCAAGCGCTCTTCCGCCTGGCAGATGTGTATGGTCTGATCGAGATCGATGAAGTCGACACAAGCCAGATAGGTCTACACGATATGCGTTCCAAGACCAGGATTATTCCGCAGGAACCGTTTCTGTTTTCTGGGAGCCTAAGGCGGAACCTGGATCCGTTCGACTTGTACGCGGATGAACCGCTGTGGCGGGCGCTAGAGGAGGTGATCGAGCTGAAGGAGATAGGCCTGGAGGCCCATATCAATGAAGGTGGCTCCAATCTTAGCGTCGGCTAGAGGCAGTTGGTCTGCTTGGCGCGAGCCATTGTGAAGAATAATCCGATACTCGTGCTGGACGAGGCGACCGCGAATGTGAACCCGCGAACGGACGAGCTCATTCAGACCACGATCAGGAGGAAGTTCGAGAAGTGTACGGTGCTGACGATCGCTCATCGACTTAACACTGTCATGGACAGCGATCTCATTCTAGTAATGGACACTGGTAACGCGGTGGTGAGTCAATTCTTTTATAATCTTATTTTTTCGTGTATTTTTTCGATAACGTAAATTATTATAAACTATTGAATCTAAGTAGGTTGAATTTAAGTAGATTAAGAAATTTTTCTTTTATTTATAATTATGGGAAATCAATGCAACTATGATCGTAATTTATCGTCAACATTTTTGTTACATTTTTAAATTTCTTTTTCTAAATTGTTATGTTTATTTTTAATTTTTAAAGGCATATAAATTCGTATGTCTATTTTATGAGTTCTTCAAATTTTTCTTAATTATTTTCGCGCTCTTTCTTGGAGTAAAATTTTACTCCAAAAGAGTTAAAATATTTCCACTATTGAAAAAGTGTAAAAAATTTGCACTCTCGAATAAGATAATAGATTTTCACTGTTTTGGAGTGAGAATCACTCCAAAGGAAAATAATCTCATTCTTTTCTTGGAGTTAATTTCACTTCAAGAAAAGAGTGAAAATCTGCCATTGTTATTCAATGGTGTAATTTTTTTACTCTTTTTTAATAGTAGCAGTTTTTTAACTCTTTTGGAGTGAGATTTCATTCCAAAAATTTTAGAGAATGGTGTTTTATTGAAATAAATTTGTTTGAATGTGTTATTT
>NW_017296460.1:2248-2462 GCF_001594075.2 Trachymyrmex cornetzi | reverse complement strand
TTGCGAGCTTCTTCTTCAAAGTTGGACTTTTATCGTGTGCAGGAATTCGATCATCCCCACGTGCTGCTGCAGAAGGAGACAAGCTATCTAAAGAGCATATTGCATGAAACCGGCACGGTGATGGCAGAGGTTCTGGCCGACGTTGCCCGCAACTGCTACGAGAATCGCGTTTTGATGCATCCGCTGTGTTAACTTTTCGCAATTGCATGTGACA
>NW_017296460.1:1515-2179 GCF_001594075.2 Trachymyrmex cornetzi | reverse complement strand
AAAAATAAAAGGGAAAGTGCAATGTAGATGAAATTTAGTCCGAGAATAGATTAATCGTTTTTCTACGAGTTCTATCTAGCTGTACTTTTTATTTTAGTAATAAACGAATTCTTTGTCACTTCAACGTAAAGCGCGATTATTGCATATGTATTTCAATTAAGCCGTGTATATACCTAGCGAACGACTGATTGAACAGTGAATGCAAAAGTTTGTGTTGTTATTTGTTACATAAAAGTTGCATAAGTTTAATTGCTATGTGCAACGGACATAAAATCTGATTGAATGCTAGTATTCGGTGGAATCAAGAAAAAGAATAAATTATTTACAAACACGAATGTCTGAATATTCGCGTTTGGTGTTCGTTTGCTAGGTGTGTACGCAGCTTTATGCAGCAAGCAATCAATAAAGATTGTAGATTGCAGCCCAACATGAATTTTTTAAATGGAACCTCCCTTTCTTTTTAGATATTCTTGTAGCTTATCTCTAGAGCTTTCCAAAACACTATAATTAAGTTCATTTTCATTAAGCACTTTGCGAGTTATAAGGCTTGTAATTACTGTATTACTATGTCATTTTATTATCAGCTCGAAATATTTCACCAGGAAGAATAAAATTGAAACTATTGGGTCATCAGTATATTTTATCGTCGGCAAACTACAATAAA
>NW_017296460.1:0-1203 GCF_001594075.2 Trachymyrmex cornetzi | reverse complement strand
CAATTAAAAATTTTAAAAACTCTATTAAAGATTACTAGTTTTGAGACATGTCATTCTTTCTTTAACACAATAATATATATAATATATTTTCTGTTACTTAATCACAAATAAAAATTAAAATTTAGTGTAATATCTGTGATTATAAAATTTGATAAACATAATATATATATTTATAACATGAAGAGAAAAAATAAAACATTTTAAGAACATAACACACAAATATGCCTTCTTATGCGAGTATGAAATAAGCGAGTTGGCAGTCGTTGAGGTTGGCAATCGTCGGACGTGTTTATTAGTCTCTCCATCGCTACAGCGCGCTGTTCTTGATAAATTTATCTTTTAATTAATTTTCTTCTATATATCGCTTGCCACGTGTGTTTTTATTAGCATGTGATGTGTGCTATGGCAGACTAACGTATCGGTGCTTCGACTGTGTCTGCTATCTGCGTGGATAGTTTTGTTGCAATTTATACACTGTGTTCGCTGCAGTTCATTTGATGAAATTTGAAATATGTTTCATGTGAAGGCTCTTCGTAAGCTTTGGACTCGATGTTCTTCGGTTCTCATCTTTGATTGCCTTGGTTTGCAGCTTCTCTCGATAGGTCAGTTGACTCATTATTTTATTTTTTTAAATTTTGTTTTAACTTATTATTATATATTTTATTTTCTGTGTCGTATTCGATGTACCTTATCTTATTATAATAGTTTTTGTTCGTTTATTACACTTATTTAAATTTTGTATTTATCTTTATATAACTGTGTATTTATGATTGCAACTTATTCAATGTATATACTTAATTTTTATTTTATTATATTATTTTATTATAATATTTTCGACGTCGAATTAATACTGCGCTCGCCTTTAGCCCTGCTAATGTTCCTGACGCGCCTGCTTCAGGAATTGATGTGTTTTTGGCGCTGGGTTCCAAGATGCCGCTTATCGTGCTTATCGCCTAAAATCGGCCTTAACTGCCGGTGCTGAAAATCTATAGCTCACGTGATGTAAACTAAAGGTTTTTAGTACTGACAGTAAATATTGGAATGTAGTTTAATGAGAGTCATTAAAATATTTAACAATTTTATTGCGGAAAATATTATCTTGGCCAGGGTTTGAATCTGGAATCCTCAACTTTTCGGGATGAGCGTAATATCAGTTGTGATGTTCAAATTATTTATTTATTTGACGTTAAAATTGCTCCAAAA
>NW_017296459.1:226688-252142 GCF_001594075.2 Trachymyrmex cornetzi | reverse complement strand
ATATAGGATATAGATAATTCACTGGGAATTATTTAGGCAAAAAAGATCTAGCTTTGACCGTCAAAGGCCCGAATACGCTTATACTTAGTATTGAATAAGTAACTCGCAATTAATCCAAAGTTTCTGAAGTGACCATTAAAGTTCATTAGCCAGCGCCCTAGCGAGAGATTCTGAACCATTTAAGATGGAGTCTATAATTAAATGATATTTAAACAGCTGCAATTAAGCGGTTAAATATTATTTTCCAAATTAATATTCATAATGAATTGCCGAAGTGATAAACAGCTGGATAATATCTAATCATCTCTTTTCTGCGAAAAAAATTTACTCTAAAAACAATAACGTCGGATTAAACGACGAGAAAGAGTAGAGGAGAACAAGACAAGACAAAGAAAGGGGAGTTTAAGTACTCGCGGGAGCTCTAACATTACTCTGTAACGGTGAGATAATTTTTCCTCTGATTACCGGCACAAGCAATATTTCAATTAGTTGTCAATTTAGTTGTCGGCGCCTGACGGACATATACGTACGCCAGGGTACCACGGCCGGGAATAATTAACAATAAATTATCCGGGGGAGCTATCATTACGCCGACTAATCGCGGCAAATTGACCGTTATATTATTAAGCAGCTTGTGGACGCTAATTGCGTGCCGCGTGCGAATCCTCTTCAGAGACTGCGACGCCTGGCGAGAAAGGGGATCGTCGCAAATAACTTAGATGAATAATTGAGAATCGTGTATGATCGCGTTCGGGATCGTAAATTATGCAAATTGTTCGAACGGAGTTAAATTGTTACAAGAAGAAGCGCTGAGGTGATAAAAGGATCAAACACATTCTAATATCTGTGCTTGCTAACTGTTTCTCAGGATCTTATCTTGGATGTTAAAGAATGATTCGTTAATGTAAGACTAGAGTTAATGAATTGTATGATGTCTTTGATATACCCGTATATAAGCATTTTTATTATATTACTATAATTAGATGATTATCACAACACAATTAAAATAGTTTTTCTGATTTTATTTTAACAAATATTTTTATATATCATATTTTAACTTAAGTAAAATATTATTTTATAAATTGTGTTATACAGTAGTAAATAATAGTATATAAAAAAAAACATTTGATTTATATTTGAAAAAATCTATGTGCAAATTAAAATTAAACTAAATAAAGTTGTTAATTTTAGAACTGGTCAATACTTTTCCTGAAAGTAAAAGAACAAATGTTTCCATTTGATCCTTGCAGAGGCCGCCACATTGCGTGAATGCGGTTACAATCTGTGCGATATAACACAAGATGGCGTAGTTAGTATCGCCAAGTGTGTACATATAACAAGTCGTTTATTGACTATATAATTTCACAAAGTATACAAGCGGCGAAAATATATCGATACATATATTTTAAATCCTAAAATAAAATCATATAAATATAATAGTAAATATAGATCAGAATTAATATTGCGAATTATGTATAACTTAAAATAAAGAATAAAAATTGTACTTTCTTTTTAAGAAATACAATGCTATGAACGAGCTGTACATATTTCAAAAACTGCAAAATGAAACTAAAATAAAAAAACAAATATGATCTTAGTTAAGATAAAAGTCAATACATATCTAATTATATTTATTTTAAAATAAAAATTAAGACTTTTTTGTAAAACATAAGTCATGAGAGAGTTTTACGATAAACTGCGATACATGTTTCAAGCTCATAAAATAAAGCTAAAGTAAAAAGACATGAACGTTGTAGTTATAACTATAGACAAAAGTTAACATAAATCATGCAATTACGTATGTCTTACACTAAAATTTAAGGATTGCAGTGATCTTCTTATAAAATGCAAGAGATGAAAGTGTTTGTACAAGAAAAGTATGTTTCTTTTTTATTGAAAAAACATAACGGCATTGAATGATTAATTACTTGTCGTGCAACTCGTTTGCGTAACAAAGTAATGACGAGCTTATCGCTTCCGTTCACTATCATCGCCATTACACTAAAGTAAATGGAGAATTAAGTTGTGCGACTAAGTGTGCAATTTATGGCGATAGGCGCGGGTCGAACGGCATCCATTACACTGCACCCCGTAAACAGATACCCGCGAAAGATATTCATATCGAACTATAGATATCACATTGCCGTTAAAAATGAAGCGTAAGAGGAAATTGACGGTCACGTGACGCCAATTGCGTCTCCCAGCGTCATTGCAGCGTAACCACAAGGCAATTTATTGTACAAGGTATATGATTTATTTGCTCGATATAACGATGATTTTATATATTATTTAATACAAGAGTATCAGTACATTCTAATCTCAAATTATAACTATAATTGATCGTATTAAATGATACAATTTGATATATATTTTTCATCTGTATTTATAATTGTTTTATGCAACAAAATTGTAATGTAGATTATGTAAAATATAAATGTTTTTTCAATAATAAAACTATCCCACGCGAGTATTTTATCACTTGCATTTTATAAGAAAAATATAATTCTTAGTTGTTTTTAATGTGTGTAGCAATGTCATAATTTGTGCTATTTTTTTATTAAAAAAGTTTAATATGTGCCAATATATTATGAAATATTCACAACTTGAATACAGATTTGCATTCGTATAAAGTAACCGACTGATATATTCACAATTGAATCATATAATAATAAAAATTTCAAGTGCTGTCTCAACTATATGATTTTCCTGTCCTCTATATAGTACACGAGTTATTCATGACATTTGTGTAATTTTCATCACTTTCACAAATATTCAAAAATTATAAATGATTTCTAAATATATTTTGACAGTTTGGAAAATATTTGTAGGAACTTCAAAAAATAATTGTATATAAATGTTATAATTACTTGATGTTTTTATTTAAAAAAAAAAAGAAATGTGCAGGACATGAATGACTCAATTGTATTAACTGCATTTAAGTAGTTTGTACTGTAAGTAAAGTAAAATTTGCTAGAAATTGATAAAAAAAAATGAGTTCCAGTGCAGAGGTAGAAGAATTAGACGTATAAGTAAGACCAACGGTGTTTTTCGAAAAAATATTAATATAAAAGAGAAATAGTATACAAACATTTCAATCAAAGTATTTGCCTTTCGAATTTATCACTTTTTGCTATTTTTCAGGCAGCATATGGATGCCACGATGAAAGAATGCTTCGCAGCGCGCGCGCGCGCGCGAGCGAGAGAGAGAGAGAGAGAGAGAGAGAGAGAGAGAGAGAGAGGAGATTTATTGTTTACATTGAAATCACAACTTTGAAATCTTAATCAATCTCTCTCTTTCTCGAGGCATTCTTTCCGACACAATATTGTCTCAGATAATAATTTCTATTATTTTAGTTACTTCAATGATGACTTTACCGCGATGAAAATAGCTAGGATGTAATGGCGAATATGCATCTTTTCAGCGTTATTATATTTGGTTATTTTCAATTATAAACTAATAGTAATTAAACTAATAGTAGTTAATTGTCTAACTACGAATGGTTATACATATTTAAAAATATATATAACCATCAGGTTGGTCAACTTTACTAATGGAAAAATAATTGGGCGTGGGAATTTTTAAATGCGCCCTTGTTAACACTATCTAAAATTGATCGTGAGAACTTATTTATACGCCTAATAGTTTAAAAATAGTTCCAATTATTCGTATATTAAAATGTATATAGAAATTGGCTCAGTACGCTAAAATCTACTGTAAATTGCACTTTTGCCAGTTGGTAATGGTTAATGTGGAAAACGAGGCAAATCATACAGACGTATATCATTGTGCCACGTATATTATTGTGAAATAAATGCTTGCAAACGATGTGTAAGATCTTGCAGATGGAACAACAGCGTTGCATTGCACCGTCGAGGTGCCACTTGTATGACATCGACTTTTACCGGGGCGAGCGATTTTGCGCTCGAAACGATTTCAATTTCTCCTCGTGCCAGCTCACGGAGCCGCCGCGATTCACCGTAATATGGGTCCCCCGATCAAAGTGTGGAGCCGCGCTCACGATCTCGTACAATCGCATATCCGAGCGACTCGAAAGTGCGAAGCGTTTACACCGGTATTTGAACTTCGCTGATGACGGTAATCAGGCTCGGCTCGACACTTCAATTGCACGTTTCGTCGGGTTCCTGCGCCTCGGTTATTTTACGATCGGGAGTAACCCACCACGGTGGTCAGGATCGCGTCCTTCTCGCCTTCTCTGTCGATCTCAGGCCGCGGATCTTCTTCCAATTCCGTTCGATTCATCTTTTTATCGTCAGATTCGGATTAGAAATCCACGTACGCCTACGCTATTTACGAAATTCGTTGTATCACCGTGTATTGAACTAGTTCAATATCAACGTACGAGCCTGTAATGATAGTAGCAAAGCATCGTGTATTATTACATGTCGGTTCTATGGATAGGTGACAAATGTCATTGCGCAAGAAAGACTAGATGATATGTCGGTCATTATGACATAGCACTATTGTAATTTGCATTTTATCGTGTTTCTATACCCGGTCGATTTAAAGAAGAGCAGATAAAGTTTCACGGAAAATTATAAAGGTGAAATATTTTTTTATATACAGAGCAAGTGTAATATTTAATTGCAATAGCTAATTTGAGAGAACTGAGGAGTATTTAAAAAAAATATCTGTTTATTGCTTTATCTGTCAAAGTGAAAGCTGAATATAATGGTTTTCTATCACAATAATGCCACAGAGATACTGCGCTCCCCGAAGATCGTGCGGTCACATTGGCACTATTTGAATCTTTCTGTACGAATGAGTTATTACGGCAAATTGCCATTGTCGCGAATTCCCACCGCGAGCTACCGTTATCTTTTTGACACATGGCACGTCATGGTACGATTCAATTGAAATGAAATTGGAATTAGGTATGGTCTGTAGTGTATCCTGTGTGGTATGTGGTTTCAATGGCTGCTGATAACCAAAGAGAATCGGGGAAATCAAAATGTTAATGCATTCAAATTGTAGGCATTTAGAGGATTTCTATAAAAGTCATCTATTTTGGACGATTTTATATAAAATTAAATTTTTGTAAATGGTGAAAAATAAATATTCCAATTTTTACGTATTAATGCAAATTACAATTGCCTGTGGACAACGTTAATTTGTTTTATAAATATTAATTTATGTCGCTCTTTCTGATTAAATAGTCTAAGAAAGGAAAATTTATCGCTATTCCTCACTATACAACTTCATAGCGAAGGATATGTTTAGCCGTATCTATAATCTCCATCAAGATCATACTGAATTTATTACACATTTAAAAACAGTTAGAAATATATTAGAAGTCAGACTTGCGGCTACTTATAATTCTTAACATGTAATAACTTATAAAAAAGATCTATTTATATCAAGCTTTATAATTTACAGCATTTCATAAATACTACTTCCATCCTTATCGTCTCTTTTAAACATGTTAAAAGCGTATTTACAAGGTCTTTTAATCGCCAGGGATATATCCATATACAACAGTTTGTTAAGAATATTCTCAGAATATATAAAAATATGAAAAATATATTTATCCTTAACACCCAATTGTATCTTTATTCTTAAATATAATTTTATTATATTTAAAATTATATAATAAATAATTATAATTTTAAATATAATTTTATTATGAATCGATGCGTGATATTCATCATTATTTTGTTTCTTCATAAAAAAAACGTTGCGTAAGAGCGCTTTGAGGACTTGTACTTTATGCACTTTATATGTTTTCATTACGTCTCTCGTTAATTACACATCAGATTCCACAAGAAAATCCTTCAATGATCCACCCTGCAATTTACGATCTCATCCGTCTCACCATCAATGTACTCATTCTTCCATTCTAAAGCTCATATAGAAGCCTGACGTGTGCATGCATCTATCTATAATTAATGACGCGTTCCAAGGTCTGATAATGGGAAACCTCCGCGTCCTTCCGCCAGCACTCAAGGATATACGTGCGTACACGTTCCTATTAAAAAGGAGCAACATCGGTCGAGTGGACGCGACGACACGGTCGTTCCACGGTGTTTCAGGAGGATGCTGCGACATTATCCCTTCCGTGTATATCGCGAGCGTGAGCGTGAGCACAACCTCGGGAGAGTCGGTGCTACGCACGCACGCACACGCGTGCGTCCACGGCCGGCCGCGCAGCGCGCAACACCGGTTCAACCGGAATCAAAGCACCATCTCTCGAAGCCTAGCTGGTGTAGTGCAACCTGTGCAACGCGGCGCTGTGCCGGTGCTGATCCTCGTCCGATCCGCGTGGGCTCTCACGGGCACGTACACGCATCCGCGGGAACACGCGCGGAAAGCCCAAGCCGAAGCCCGCTCTGCCCGCTGCCCGGGCAGTCGGTGGGCTTTGATGTGGCCGCCGGTCTGCTGCCTTCGCCAACCCGAATACCTTTATATACGTCCCGTGCTCCGCTTTTTCTTTCTTCTCTCTCTTTCTTTCTGTCTCTTCCTACGTATCGCTCGATCGTCGTCCACTATGGTCATCCCTCTCCCTTCCGTTGTGAGGATCGATGTGCTCTCTTTTCCCACACAGCAGAAATATTCCGAGTATATCATATGGATATCTTATAAACGATGCGATATCTTTAGGCTGTTTACGTGATATAATTTGAACATTTCTAAGCTGCGTTTGGAAACGCATGTGCCATTTTATTCTTGTTTTATGTCTAATGAACGATAAAGATAAAATAACGTATTAGGGGCACTCAGGTGAAGTTTCCAAAACCCTATACTGTGTGGTTTCCGTTCTCCATATATATATATATATATATATATATATATATATACGCAAGAATACATAGCACAGATTTCATTCTTCTCTCACACGGGTGAATTTTCCTCGAATTCGGTACTTATAGAGGGTGATTCGCTGATGTTCTATCTTTCTGCGTGCAACACGAGAGATCTCGTGATGTTGTCGGAAATCAGATGGATGGCGAGATGGGTGCTGAATTCGTAGAAGGATTAACTTTTTAATTTCTTTATCAATCTGACAAAATGATTACGTGGTCATAGCTTTGAAGGACTATAGTAATAATATGATTCTAAAGTTGCGGTTTCTATTACACCAATTTTGTCTAGGTTTACACAATTTAATTGGGAGAATTATACACAATATTTTGTAATAATAATACATTCCAATATGAAAATCTCTGCACATTCATATCGAGAAAGATTTATTCGAAAATTGAAAAGTTAAAAATGAAAAGATAAAAGATAGAAAATACATATTATTTTTTGTGTCGATGATTTTAAATTAATAGAAAAAACACCTGTCGAGTTTAATAAGTTTTACGAGCTCTTATGATGCAAGATGTTTTTAGGTCATTAGTCACCTTAAAGACATTTCACAATTGGAAAATGTTTTGATTGAGTTTTCCGTTCATTTCATCCCTATTTATATTTTTTAAAGTGTTTCTTTAACACTCTTTCTAAGATTTTATTGAACCAATTAAACGGTTTAGTTCAATCCAGATTTAAAGTTAAATCATTTTTACAAACGTCACCCCTCGCACGGTTGTAATAAATCGTTCCTTAACAGGAAAATTTTTAAAACGGAGTGGGATGAACCGGGTGGTTGGTATTGCACGTAGATCAAGGGAGTGACAGAAGGCAAAATCTTACGCGATGAGCGACGTGGCCGGAATGTGGGACGCAGAAAAAGCGGCGTAGCCTCTCGCCCACTGGTACTGGAGTGTATCTGCCCGAGGATACCGTACGGCTTGCGTTCCTTCCTGCAGGATCAAAGAGAACAAGAGACTTCTCTCCTCTCTCTATGCAGCACCTGTAGCGCATAGCCGTGCGTCCATCTGTCCGTTTCGTGGCATCGGTGGGAAGACAAGGTCTGGCCAGCTTCTTGCGGTGTAATCAATCGAGCCGCCACCATTGCCAGCTTTCATTCTCTCTTTCAACCTCCTCCTTACCCAGCTTCTATGTTGCTTCTCCACCAATGACACGAATTGTACTCGTGCACACGTAGATCACTTGCGTTTGTTCCTTTTGCCGTTCAGTGTTTAACGCACCTGTACGTGTATCGACATCCATTCGAGTAGAACGCGTGGGAATAGTCTCTGTTCTATCCTGAGAATCGTCTTTGATGAGTATTAGAAGCACGTAGCTACTGTTTACTAATTTATTAAAACATACGAATGTATATAGTTTTAATGCAAGTAAAATATTACAATCGATTATTTGATATTACCAAAAATATATCATGGATGTGTAGTGTAGACCATTAATCTTATCTGATTTTTCGTCCTTCTTGTTTTAGTAAAGATTCATGTGTGTGCTAATATTTTACGTCATATATGAAAGATACTGTGATCACATGGTATATAAAGACTGTGATGAAGACTTTTTAGATCCTCCCTTTCTGCGTTTAACACTCGTTAGAATGATATACTTCCTACAGTGTGATATAATTTCACAGTTCTTTCGATTTTAAATGTGACTGTTGTACATATTTCTTAGTTAATACATAATTGTGTATAAAAATGAAAATGCGCGCAAGTAGCGTAACATCTAGATAGTATAAGCCAAAATGTTTGCAATAGTAGATAGAAATCTACATATATCTTTCCTGGATCTTCATGTCGGATTAGGATGAAATGATAGGTTAAAGAAATAAATGGTAAAGGAAACAAAAAAAAAACGACAGAGTCACGCTTTTAGTTTTTCCAGTTTTGGGAATCGGACTATTCTAACGTTTCTTTCTTTCTTCCTTTTGAGACTCAATAATTTTTCCAAACATTTTTATTTTCGTTTTGTACAGAATTAATTTTTAAAGAACTTCAACGGACTTGTATAAAACTTGGATTTAACACGAAAAATGATTTTGAAAAATAGAGCGATATAATACACGTATATTTCAACAGTATTTGGACGAATATTTAATAAGAATTTAAAAAATTTGTTTGATCTGGTTGCAATTATTTATAATAATCAGATTTTCTTTTTCGTTTATATCTGTGTCGGTTTCTCGAAGGGCTCAATCTTCTTTTTTTCCTCACACGATTATTAAACTGAACGTCTGAATCGACGCGGCGAGTGATGCCCGCCATATTCCACGCCAGGATATACACAACGGCGGCACGCCATAATTAACAGTAGCTACGTTGCACGATAAAGTACAATGGCGGCGCTACTTTGAGAAAGAGACCCCCACGAGAGTGTTAATTTATTATTTTTTTAATATGCTATTCATCTCGATGCTGTTCCTCTCTCTTCGATTTGCAGTCGGCCTCGTTTGTCTCGGGGACCAAAAGGAAAAGACCGGCGCTCGTCGCTGTAGGGAGTTTTACTGTCCTCTTTTTTTTATTTGTATGAAAAAGAACAAAAAGGGGCTACGCTACTCTCTTATTGCAATCAAGCAGTACGCACCCCAATATTTAGAAAGTAACTAATAAGGTTATTAAGAATTTGCTAAAAAAAAAGTCATCGACTATTCATGTATTTCATAAATTGTAAAACATACCCTTTATATTTTTTATAACATTACAAACTATTTAGAGATTTGTTATATATTCTCTTAAAATATATTTCATTCGTTTTTAAAAAATGATGTGATAAATTAACTCAGATAGAGTACGCCATATTTACAAATTTTCATTGGCTAAAGTTATCCAAGCAAAAGGCAGTCACGACATAGATTGAGAAATTCCTATTCGGAGAAACGAGTCGCGCTCGAAAAGCCGCGTCCGACTTTCTGTTGCAGACTTTCCGACGCTGCGTGACGATCAGTCTGACTAACTTTGCTTTATTTGCATTTAAACGGTTCGCCGCGGTTGACAAATGAGTCCGATATTATCGAACAATCGATTGCTGCACGAGCGAAGCGCTTTATAAGGGCCGACCGACTTGACGAATCTTTTAACTTCAAGCGCCTTGTTTTAGGAAAAGGGAGAGTAGCAGGGGAGAAGAACAATCGGTCCCTGTGACATGCCTGTACAAACGGAGCACCGTGTTCCTCACGTTTCTCAACCTTTTCGCTCTTCTTCCTTCTTTTGTCACCGTGTGATTTATTTCTTCACTGGCCTGAATCTATGGGAATAAACGAAAAGGGTGCGTCCGTGGAATTCGGAAGTTGCTACTTAAGAATGCAGTCTCTTGCCACTATAAACAGAACACAAATTAATCCTTACAATTTGATTTATTCATATTCTAGATTGTTTTAATTGATCCTCACAATTTGATAAATTATTTACATTCCAGATTACTTTAATTGATAGAATGAATTATATTTTGTGTTATAACAGAAAAAATATTTGAAATTTTATATTTATAAAAGTTAATTTAAAAGCTTTTGAAGAACGTTTAATTACTTTGGAAGAGGCAAATGTCTTATTAAAGTGATAGCTAAGTAATTAATCTATGTCTATATTTACAATTTATTTTTGATAACATCAAATATAATTAACTGCACTATTTAACAACTTGCATTAAAATCATATTTATCCATATTCTAATAACCTATTAAATGAAGTACGGTAGTTGCCTACTATTTCTTTATCTCAAGCATTTGCATATTTTAGCTTTGGTGCTTAATCTTTGGTTTGACATGTGGTAGCGGCATATCGGTTTCAAGGCCACGAGGTTTATGAACCTCTTGGGAATCGAATCGGGTAATGTCCGGGTGGTGTATGTCACGGAGGAAACTCCTCGCGGGGCAATTACAATATTTCCTACGTTGCGAAAGAGGATGGGCTTGGCTGACACTCTGACAGCCCGTAGTCAAATGTTCCACGCTTCCCTGCGCTCGCGTCTCGAATATATACGAGACGTGAGGATCTGTATATGCACATGCTCGCTTCCTTTTAACAGCGCGACTCCATATTCCGCACAGGCGCGGACTTGCAATAAAGGGCCGTCTACATAAGTCGCAAACGCAGAACGCATTTGCGACAGCCAATCAGAAGCGTCAATGGTACTAATAACAGCTCTTCATTGGCTGTCGCAAATGCGTCTGCGAACTGCGTTCTGCGTTTGCGGCTTATGTAGACGGCCCTTAAAGCCCATTCTACGTACAACGCAGAACACAGATCGCAGGTCGCAAAACTAAAATATAACCTAACGTATTTTAATTATGATATGATTGTAGGACGCAGAACGCAGGACGCAGAAAGTTGGGCGAATTTCAACTTTCGCGTCCTGCGTCTTGCGTCCTACATATTGCGGTCTACGACCTATTACGATCTGAAACATTAAGCCCATTCTACATAAGACGCAGAACGCAGGTTGCAGGTCGCAAGTGAAACATATTTCAGATTGTAATAGGTCGCAGACCGCAATACGTAGGACGCAAGATGCAGGACGCAAAAGTTGAAGTTCACCCAATTTTCTGCGTCCTGCGTTCTGCGTCCTACAATCATATCATAATTAAAATACCTTAAGCCCATTCTACATAAGACGCAGAACACGGGTCGCAGGTCGCAAAACTAGAAACTAACCTAACGTATTTTAATTATAATATGATTGTAGGACGCAGAACGCAGGACGCAGAAAGTTGGGTCAACTTCAACTTTCGCATCCTGTATCTTGCGTCCTACATATTGCGGTCTACGACCTATTACAATCTGAAATACTAATTTCACTTGCGACCTGCAACCTGCGTTCTGCGTCTTTATGTAGAATGGGCTTTATGTAGAATGGGCTTAACGCATGGCCGCGTGCAATTAGAGGACCCCATCGTTTCTTTCGCGTGCCATCCAATAAATAAGGGAAAAATACTTTTGCTCAAGAACGAAGTAAGTCACGCGTTATAGTAATCGCGTAATTACGCCAATGAGAGAGGCGTCCGACCATTTCCTTGCATTCGCCATACCCGATCGTTTTTCCTCGCTGCGAATACGATTGATTGATCGCGAAGTAAAAATTATTTCGCCGCAATACTTATATTTCAACATAATAAATGAGAAGCACGGCGGTTACAGCATGTGAACAGCTTTTCCCAATCTAACAGTTCAACCGCGCGGTCATGTGACGGCTTTCTGTAGACAGGATCGTTGGTTCTTAATGACAATGTAGCATCTCGTAATTTACAAGCCTTCTGACCGTCGGTGGACCACCACTCTTTTCTCAGGCTCTTTGATATTCCTAATAGCGAATAGATCGCGTCTCCGCGGAGGCAAACCAACGGTCTATCACCGGAGCGGGAGGGGAGTGTCGAACGATCTGAGATAAAGAAAAGAGAGAGTAGCTCCCGCAGGTGGACGCGTTGCGCAAACCGAAATCTCATTATCGCGAGACAAAGGTGCGACGATTAATCATCGTCACCGCCGTGGCGGCACCGTGTAGCTCGCGGCGGAAGCGCGAGATGGAAGGCGCGGAGCAGAGGCTGCAGAGGCTGCAGAGGCCGCGTAAAGGAAGGACGAACGGGAGGATATGAAGAGGATGAGGAACGGGCGTCAACGCACGGTGGTCGTCAAAGGTCCATGCGGAACTAAGTCGCGCGCCCTTTGTGCTCGTCCTCCTCTTATCATTTTTTTTTTAGGTGACTGGACTCGATTCTTCCGCAATTCGACGCGGTTCATCTGCGTACGTGTCCAAGGACTCGCGAGTATATTTACCCACCCGGCGAGCGTCGAACGCGTTAAATTTGTAATTACGTTTATTACTTGGGAATCATGTACCTTTCAGGACCGCCATGGTAGCGGGATTAATCGATAGATCGAACTGTCGCGCAGCGAGCCTTCTTTGGCGCGGTGTAATTCCGAGGCGGAGTACGTCGCTATTTGTTGAGCTTGACAGCATTGTGATGGAGGGAAAAGGTGATATGTATGTGTGTGTGTGTGTGTGTGTGTGTGTGCATGTATTGCGATAATAATTTACAATAAATGAAATTTGCGAGCCTTCTTTGGCGCGGTGTAATTCCGAGGCGGGGTACGTCGCTATTTGTTGAGCTTGACAGCATTGTGATGGAGGGAAAAGGTGATATGTATGTGTGTGCATGTATTGCGATAATAATTTACAATAAATGAAATTCATGGAACATCATTACGGTAATGTATAGTTATTACTATAGCAAGAAATTTTAGAAAAATTAAGCAAAAAAGTTATTTGTAAATTTTTATCTTAGCAATAGTTTCTGAGGTGTAAATATAGACAATTACAGATTATGTTTAGATAGTTACCTGTGAGTATTAGTGTTGAAACGCGCTCACTAATCTACCGCACGCGCGGTTCATGGACAGGTAATCATCTAAACGTAGTCCATATTTAAACACTTATTAAAAAATTACTGTTTACAATAAAAATGTATAAATAATTTCTTAATTTAACTTTCCAAGAACTTTCTTGCTGTAATATTTTCAGTCGCGAATTTTGAAACATTCTGTATAAAATTGTGAAAATAAAAATAAAATTCAGTTTTTATATTACGTTCTATTATTTAACATTAAATTCAATTATTATAAATTACGACAAGCATACTCGATCAACCATACGTGAAATTGCACTATCTTTCAGTAATGGCCTAAATGTATAATAGATAGATCCGATATGTTTGATATTGCAACAATTTATTAATCTTAGACGTCTGAAGGAGCTGGAACTTGTCTCATTAAACTCTCTTTCGTAAACATTTTAGTATTCTTGGAAGATACACGCATATTCTAATGCTTCCTAATTATCCGCATTATCATGCGATCCGTTATCAGGTCCTTTATTACGCGAGGCATTCTTCCGCGGCATAGAGAAGGCGACGAAGCAAGAGGCATAACGCCTGTCGTTTTCATCACCGAGGTCAAGCCGATCGAGGGCTGCGTAATTATTGGGTTCAGGAATAAACCGGTGTCGACAATGAAAAATTCCGGAAGAAGGAATTAATCCCCGTCCGACGACACCGATGTGTTCCGATGCGTCCTCAAAGTCGAAGGACGTTCCCTCCTCGCGGAAGTCCTCCGTTCGAAATTTTGCCGTGCACGTGGTGCCCATCAATCTTGTTTATGCATATTAGAGATTATGCGTATATTTAAAGTACACAGGGCGAAACACGATACTACGGCGGAAAAAAAAAGAATTAACTACGTTGTCGCGCATCAATCTCCGCTCCGTCAGAGCTTCTTCTTCGCACCGACCGGTTCCACGATGCGTCTCACAATATTAACCATCTTAGTTTCTTTCATGTTAATATTAAGTATTTTTTTTTTTTCAGGACGAACGTCCCCATAAATATCTCTGCTATTCAATACCACGCACCTCGTAAGTTATCATTTGGAATCGAACCTTCCATTATCGAATAAATTGCCGGATTGGTGACTTGACGTCGCCCGAAAAAACACGTGTAGTAGCATTAGTAATGTAAGAAATGTGACAGCTTCTTCGTGAAAATGCGCAATACAGGTAATTAATCCCGTGTAAATGTAAGAGAAAGATAAAAGAGGGGGATATATAACTGTTCTACTGGAATTTTGATAAGCGTAAGAAGGAGCTGCCGGACACGGACGCCGCGTTAATCTCGATACGTCGTGTGTCACCGGAGGTGGTCCGCGATGATGAATGCGAAGCCTTAGGCGGGCGCAGGAGAGGACGGCAGGTAGCTGAGTAGCCGACAACACACGGCAGGGGGCTCTTCTCATCTTGGTGGTTCGGACGTATTGAGTCGAACACAGCGAAGCAGCATTGACCTCGCCCCATAATTCCGAAGAAAAGAAAGCGGTACAATGTAACTTGAACGATGTAACTCATGATGTGACGACAGGTAGAAGATGCATTACAGTGTATTAACCCTTTGGCGCTAGATTAAATGTATTCCAGGGTTTGTTCGTCAATTTGTAATCATTTATACCATCCAAATAATTTTCAATTTTAGATGTTATAAATTTCATTTTTAATGTTATAAATTTCCTTTAGATATTTACATTGTCCATTAGATAGATAAAGTTTATGTTTATTACGAGTTGCTATTCTAAAGACACTTTCTAAAAGACATACGATGGTTTAAATAGGAAAGATGCAATGTATTTTATCTTCTTAAGGAGTGTCACCTGTATAAATCGTGGGAGCATTACACAGAGAAGAATAGAAGATCGAAATTAGCGACACGGTCTGAGCATAGGCTGAGGTGCGGATCTTCATCCTTCAACGCCAAAACGGGAGTCCCTAGACTTGTCCAGTGCCGGAAGCGATTAATTTTACGAATGTGTTTGTTTGCTGTACGATTATAGATACTTAGTGGATGAAAAGAAACATCGTCGTAGGTATTTATCTAATCGGATGATTGCTTGTTAAAGCGACGGCAAATTAGATCTGCCATTGGTAGTTTGTAATAGCTTGAAATCATTGAAGCACTTGATCCTGATGTAGACTTTAGTCGCGAGAAACAAAATGAGCGTGCGAAAAGAAGAAAATATTCAAAATAAAAACGTTAATATAGGAATGACTTTAGCGAATACATAATCCGTTTCAAGTATGGATTATCTGATCGATATCTTAGAAAATCTTCGTGCGAACGAGATTGTGGCACACGATAAACGATTCTTCCCATGACTATCCGAGACACTGTGGAAGATTATTACGAGTCCTTAAATGTGTCAAGGAGGCTTTTAGGTCTCTTTTAGCTCGAGATCCCGCGGTATGATAAAACCATTTTTTTGTTCTTCTCTCGTGTTGTTCCAGCTGTACTGCCTTTGTTTCGTATAACTGAAAATTCTACGTTATTCTCGACATTCCTCGTGAAAAAGATGTTTCATAATTGTGAAAGAAATTTTAGTGTATCTAAATAATTTATGCCTACATTAATTTTAATGGAGAAAAACGGCGTGTTAAATATTACTTCTTATTTGTATGTGCGGTAATTATTTGCATAAATATAAATATAATTATAAATAAGTACTTATTACAAGTATAATTGAGTACCTATTTATAAATATAAATATATTTGTAACTAGGTACTTATCAAGATAATACATGGTAACAATGTGTATGGTTATTATATTTCCATTATACTTGCACATTTTATAATATATATTATTAAGGTACCTGGTAGCTGTTGTTATGCCATTTAAATATATTTTCGCCGCATTTACTATCTTAAACGGCGGGTAATATTCCTGAAATAGCAATTAGAGAAGTAAACGGTGAGAAATTTCGTGGCCATATATCTAAAGGAACTGCGTTCTCGCGTGTATTCGAAAGGTGAGGGAAACAGTTTTCGAGAAATGCGCAGGTTTGCATGGGGCTAGCATGAAGGGCGGGTCGCATCCCCATGACAACCGTTCGCCCCGCTGATGAATCGACTTCGTGCGCGGCACATCGGGGTACACCGGTGAAATGCGATTCCTGATTACCTTGCAAACTTGGGCCTCCTAATTAACAATCCACGAGCGCATTCGTTGCTCGAGTTACAACTTTCGCGGGTTCCTATACGGCCGCGCGCGCGGAAAGCAGCTTTGTAATCCGAGTTGATAGGTGCTTTTTGAGAATATAGACTCAATTATCGTCTGCTGTTACAAAAGCTATAAACACCAATCCAGGATACAAATCGTGTATCTACATAAAAACGTTTTATAAATTAAAATATTCTAATAAGAAATTTTTTAATATTTCAGTATTATTATTACTTGAATCATTGGTCTACAATCAAATATTTAAACTAACGAATAAATAAGTGAACCACTACATCTTTTGGAGACATAACATGATCAATTAAGCTAGTTATATAGGGTGTCTGGAAATTACCGCCAAATGTTTCGTGCGTGGGTAGAACAGACTATACCGAGTCGAAAATTCTGAAAAAATTCTTTAATTTTTAGTAATTAATATCTCGTTAACTATTGCTGACACCGTAAAATGGTACAGGACTTTTCGACTCAGTATAGTCTGTTTTACCCACGCACGAAATATTTGGCGGTAATTTCCAGACACCCTGTATATTTTGTATATTTTTTAATGCATAGTTAATTATTCAATATACTTCTTAAAATATATTTCTTAAAATTAATGTAACATGTTTATTAGTCTATTGTTTTTATTATGTAGCAAATAACATTTCTAGCTATTAAATAGATCGAAGTGGTAACAGTAAAATTAATATAATCGTGGGGCAGAGTCCTCGAAATCATTATAAAATTCATACGAAATTTCTACGTATGATCCGATAATTACATATACAACCACGAGAAATCATTGTATAATATTAAAATTAATTAAATGAAATCGTATATTTTACCAAATTACTTCATATATAGAAAAAAATTATTTGTAATCAGATAAAATTACATGAAATCATGTAATCTGCGGGACAATATTTCAGCTAGTGGTTACCCCCTCGAAATAAATACATGTCACTTGTAAGAATAAAAAGTATTTAAAGATGTTAAGCGAACATCGTGAATATGTCGACAGCGTCAACGGAAAAATTCCACCATCCTCCTTCGGGAAACTTTTCGCGGGAAGATGCGCTCGCGCCTCCGACAAATGTATCGTAAATTGTCGTTGCAAAGTGCTTAATGCGGTCGTCGCGCGAGGAGGTGCGAGTCGCGATGGCGGAAGAGAAGAGCACGAGGATGGGAACGAGGTGGAAAGGAGACTCTCAGAAGGGAGACGAGCCATTTCGTCGCGCCCGCCCATGCTGGAATTTTGAATCCGATGACGAAGTCGGTAGTGCAACGAGAGCGTCATCGGTGAGCCTAATGGCTTGATAATGTCGCCCGCGGAGATAATCGAGCGTGAGATCGTTCGACCGATTTTCCTCCGCGTGAATTTTAAGGGGCGACGCGAACCGATTTTCCATCTTGCCTCGAAAATGCATCGCATACTTTGCCGAGATGCGATGCGAAGTCTGCGCTTTTAAAACGACGAAAGATATAAAATCTCGTGATAGAAGATTAACCTTCTGCATCTCGCGGTATTCTTATATGCAAGTGCAGTAATATTTTAAATTAATTCGGTTTTTTAATTTGTTGTCTGGATTATCAATAAACTTTTAAGTGGTTAAAAAAATTAAAGATTTTAAAGAGTTAAGTTTTATGTAAATTCAAATATTATTTTAATTACAATATTTTTATATATCTATTAAACAATTAATATAATCAACTCTCTATAAAGACTTATTAATTTTTTATGTTTAGCATATAAATATATTAATTTTGGATATTTACTATTTAGAAATTGTAGTGTTGATTAATCCAACAGTGAACTTGACAATGGACCAATGCTGCTGCAACATAATAGTCCCACCAGTCCAGAAGCGTGCGAGGGGTTGTGTCGGTGGTTCGGTTGCCCTCAAATCATCGTGGGGGTGTGAGGTAAATGACGTTCGGCCATGCAGAAGTAATGCGATAATGGCTACCATGAAAGGCCCCTACCATGATATCTGTTGCTTTGATGTATCCTCTTGGTACCAACGCGCTTTTCACCCTTGGCTCGACTTTCATTCTTTCTGCCGACATTTTTAATTCGCACAATCGATTCGTCGAGTTGATAACATTTGGTTCAGCAAATCTGTTAATTGTACACACTTCGTGACTGTAATTTGTAATTACTAATACGAAAAATACTAAAAAAAAATTAATATACGTATGTATATGTGTGAGAGAAAAAGAGATATCGTTAATATAAAACTGTAGAAGTATCTTAAAAATATAGTAAAGTGTACATTAAAAAGAAATACTAAAGTTGAAAAAACAGCAAACATATTTTGATAAACTACTTACTACAGTATTTATATAAAATTGAAATGTTTTATAAATAATATCATATCAATTGAGAAAAAGTATTTAGCAGAAGCATGAATAATCGCTTCTCACAACGTATTAAAGATCATCTATCGTGATCTTAGAATAAATCGTTATAGACCATTGAATCACATATTCATTATCAACATGGAAAAAGTCGATATAACGCGAGGCGGACATTACCGCAGATACTGAACGATTCTGTGAACGCACGAGTCAGTAATCTTCCATTCAGAAAAGTTAGCCGGGCATTTCAGGTTAATTTGCTACTTGCATTCCGCTCAATGGCCACGCGTGAGTGCTACAGATGTAGTAATGAATGGGCGCGGGTCGAGATGAGGATGAGGGTTGCTTTCGCTTAGAGAGCGGCACGTTTCTCTAGGTGTCGTTTTGTGTTTGAGTAAATTTTGCATCGTTATTGTTAAAATTATATAATCTTTGATAATCTTATCTTTAGCAACATACAATTTATAATAATTTTTTTATTTTAATTCTATATATATATAAAAGTATATGATTTAGAAGTATATGTTAATTATAAAAAAATCTGTTAATAAATACTTGAAGAGATATTTAAATTAATTTGCGAAATATTTTCCTAACAATCGTGTGCATTTATAATTATAACAGAGACTTACAATTAGTACATCTTTACCGTTTCGTAAAAGGTTGCATTGATAACACTTTGATGCAGCTTCATATCTTGACTCTTTAATCAAAATCTACCGCCTGCGGGTCGCAAAAAACGTAGCTGGACCTCTCTTTTGCTCTCCTCTTAGCGAGCAGTAAAAATCGATAAACACAATCTTCATCGACCCGAGTCCCTCCCTGAAAGTGTACTTGCGGCTCAACAATCGAAGCCCGCGATTACGGTTGATTCCTATCAAATAAAGATCGTCCAAAAAAGGGGAATATTACTTAGCCTCCACCACCCGGTGCAGGTCGCCGTATCGTCTGTTGAGGGACAGACGCGTCCGTAGTCGCAGTTTGTCGGCCAATGGGACCAGACAGAAACGCAATCGCAATGCAGGCCAATCCCTCTGCTCCGTTCGTCCACCCGCTCTCGCTCGCCCTCCCGTGCCCGGTAATGACAATCATTACCGGGGAATGATTGCAGCGTCGGGACCGCCAGCGCGCCAGCCGCGCTATTGGGGGATGGAAACCACCTTATAGAGTCTCTCCTCGGTCCTCGATGCGAGCGGATTGTCACATGCTCCTGCTTGCACGGCAGAGCGCGTTTCCTCTTCATACGAGTTCGATTTTGCGGTGGAGAACTTTCTTCGTGGTGTGAGTAACCGAGACATGGCGGTCGGTCAGTCGGGGCGAACACAAAAAAAAAGTATAGCGGTCGGAAGAAAGTTACAGAAGCCATATCGAGGCCACATTACCGGAATATCCGCACCACGTTATCGCTTCTTTCATAGAGTGAACCTTTTCTTTTTCATTATTCTTCAATTTATTTGTCGTGGTATGAGTGTATTGTGCGATGGAACATGGCGACCACTCACGTGTGTTATTTGGGACAGGTGTAACATAGTGAAGCCTATTCTCTGGAACTTATACAATCCGTTATTTGGATCAATAATCTATTGATTAAATTGAAGATCTGCCAAAGTTTTATCAGTTAAAGAGAAGATCAAACAATGACCGGCTTGCATATCGCCCAAACGTTAATACTAAACGTTTATACTTGTCGGACAAGAAATATCAGATAGGGTTTACCAGTTGCGTTTCTGATGACTTATTTTGTGAATCGATTCCGATGATGTATTGTCGACTATACGTGCAACGTTACGTAGCATTGCCGGTGGCTTTGTTTAGAGTGGCCCTCGACGAGTTCCAGTGAAAAGGTCTCCTCTCGTGCGTGTTGTACGAGACATAGGCGCTTGCATGGCGCACATGTCGCCTTCGATGTACGTACGCTCGGCATTGTTGTTGCTGTGCAATTGACAAACCGCGATCCGATCATTATCGTACTCAGATTTGTCGATTTCTGAATTTCGACATTCATATTTATCGATCTATTGCAGTCATATTTAATAACAGACCTTATCACGCAAGCATAAGACGAATGGCAAATTTATACGGTTTCCAGATCAAGGAAACAGTAAAAGGAAACCAAAAAAAGATTGAACAATATCACATTTTCCGATGAAAAGAACGTATGCTAGCGATTACGTAAACACGTCACGATCGACGAATGTCCATTCATCAGTTCTCATATATTGAACGAAGACGAGAATTAGCAGGTAATTATGGGAGTGTCAGTCGATTGCATCGTTATATTTCTATACGAAAAAATATTGTCGAAGCATTCAAGGTGATGTATTGCACGTGAAGAATACAATTACTTAACGTATAGATTTGTGTATGTAACATATAATAAGCCACTTTGATTACGCAAAAAGAGAAAACCACTATAACGACTCTTAGGTAAATGTCAGTCTTATATACGAGTATCATTCTTTCGATGGCACTTTAAAGATTCAGAAGATATTTCTCTCTTTACCATGTCAGTATCGAATACAGCACATTTATAAAAGAAAACTTGTTGGAAGATCTCTTAGAAAACTGAAACACTGTATTAATGTTTCGTTATATCAATGTAATATAAGTAAAACGTGAAACAGTTGAACTTGTCTAAATAACAGGATTGCTGTAACAAGTCGTTCTTTTTTTTAAATTTCCGACCCGTTTAATCCTTGCAATTAGATGTAATAATTGTTCTATATTTCACTTCAGCTGCTGGCAAATGTTGGCATCGCGCCGAGCTTCACAAAACTTGGAAATCCGATCAGGCTACAACGTTTACGATTCGAGAGCCGTACGGTAATTGTCGCTTAAAAACCGATTGCGGATACCTGCGAATTTCTGCTGTCTGCCTGACTGCGAAAGACTTCTCTGAATTTTTAGAAACTCTAAGAAACCATTTCGTAAAAACCACATGGAAAGGATTTGTTAAAGGTAAGGATTAGTTTTTTACGCAAAAAAATATAAATACATCATGCAAGGTTAAATTTGCTGCACACTTATCAAATTATTATGCAAATCGAAGTATTATGCGATAACTTTGCTTTCATTCCAGGTAAAAAAATTTTAAACTAATATTAATTATTATAGAAAATATCTTACACTGTGAAAAAAAATGCTTCACAATAATTAGTAAATGAAATAGTCCGTAAAATGTAGTATAACAATAAAATATTTTTTTACTAAATAGCGAAAGAGAAATTGGGAAAGGTTATCTGAGTAAGTTTCTGATGCACTGATCGTACCAGCATTAGTTGTATTAAAAGCAATAAAGCAAGTATAATCATTGAAAAAAATAATCGGCAGCGCGCCGATTGATAACTAGACATGTAATAATAGACTAACTGTATTCCGGATGATAGGAAGAGTATTTGAGAAGATAGGAAGTGAGCTGAAACTTAGGCAGCTGCGTTACACGAAGTAAATAAATCACAATAATTATCGCGTACTATCGATTCTGTGGATGCATTCGAGAACGAAATTGCCGTTAGAATCAATCGCGCTGGCGCATTAACTCCTAGATCGTGTCATGATAGCAGCAACGACCTAAAACAGAGGCGAGCAGTTATCTTCGCGTTCGCGTATGAAGGCGATCGCCTTCAGTAGGTATTATCTGATCTTGGATTATAATGATCGTGCCCATTGTATTTAATCGCTATGCGCGCTATTCCGCGATCGAGCGTTATCTCGATCCTTTCAGTAAAACCACGATTTCTTCCGGAAGACAATTAACGCGTGATGGTTCAACTTGATATTGTTATCGATGTAAACGCTTGTAACGCCAAAAGCATCTCGTAGAAATGTAAAAAAAAAAAAAATAAGCGACAAACAAGTTCCGCGAAGGTACATGCGCAATTATAGATGATGCGATCGCGTTGTGTATTATGTTTTTTTTTTTACAATTTATGACATATCAACTCGGTACGTTCTTGCAACGTAATTTTCCTTTTTATCACGATAGAAAAAGCGATCCTATACCCGCACACAAATATTTTATTTTTAATATAATGTTTCTTTCCCTCTCTCCCTCGGAATTTGACAAAATCGTAAAATTATTTTTCGGAATCGTGTGATTTATTTAGTTTTGTTCTACAACACACAAATGGTATGTAGAGCGTATAACTTTGGAAGTTACGAAAGGCCGTGCTTTCTCACTAAATCTCGAGAGAGCAAACGTCAGTGTTACAACTAAACCGCTACGCTAAGCAACCATTATTATTCGCAATAATGACAGACGTCCGCGCTTCTGCGGTCTGCCATTCCGGTCAGTCCAGTTTCTACTACATGCTTATACCTCTTTCGCACAACTATCGATTACAAAGTATCAGAGCTCGCCGAGCTGTATTTAAGGAAATGAAAGAACGTACGGCTCAATGGTGACCGCGTTCTGGTCCACACCCGTGTGCGATTCGTTCATGTCGTGTTGCTGCGACCGTGTACGCTGCTACTGCTCGTGTATGCCCCGTAATTTCTGTAGTCGTAAAAAAAAAAAAAAAGAGTTTAAGAAAGCGACACATATAAGACGCCCTACAGCTGAATCTAATTCATATCTCTTGCGTTGCGTCGACCGTACCTCTTTATCCGCCATGTTACTCTTGCGAAATAGCGGTTCTTCCGCCGTTGCAAACAATTCGTATTTTCTGGAATCGGAAATTACACCGATACCGATGCATCGCACCACAAGAAACAACGTTTTTCGAGATATAAATTTCTTACCGCGAAACTCTCTTTTTTTTCATGTAAGCAAACACGCTTCCCATAGAAAGCTAATTCCTACATTATTTGATGGCAAGTGAAACGCTACAAAATTCTCAAAGCCTTCTCTTTTACAACGTAGTCCAGTTCACTTTTCATCTACGTGCTTAGGAGCCTTTCTCCAAAATATCAACTGCGAAACATCAAAGAGCTCTCGGAGGTATATTTATGGAAATAAAAAAAAAATGAAAAAGGAGAAAAGGAGAGATAGAGAAAGAGATACTCGATGCTGGCCACGTTGGCATCCACGCCCGTGTGCACACATTCTCCATCGCGCAGCGCGCTTGTACATGCACATGCAGGACATGTATACGGAAATACAGTACCCGTTTTCTCTTTCTTTTTCTCTTTTTTTTTCCTCTTTCTCTGTTTCCCCCCCCCCCTCTCTCTCTCTCTCTCTCTCTCGCCGCGCGTTCTTGCTCGCCGCGGAAAACATAATGATGGCGAGCGAGCGAAGCTGCGAGCGTTCGTTCGTTCGTCTGGGACTCGTGCTGGAAACCGGCGATAAGGAGGGAGTGTCTACTGCCGCCATAATGATAGCCCTGAGCGCCTCTCCGACTCCGCTGCACCGCTCCGCGCCGCTCTCTATCGCAGCGGCAATGCACATGCACCAACATGCACCGCGTCGCGTTCTGCCGCTGCACGGCAATGTGCGTTTGTGCACGAGCGCGTGCAGGGACTTTATATATGTCTCACATTGCGGGGATATAAATAGGCGACGTTCCCGAAACTTCGGATATTCTTATTCCTTTTGGCTTCCTACGCGCGCGTCGCTTGTACACATAGCGACAATTCGACTGACAATTCAAAGCCCGAGAGAACGCATGGGTGATATCGACATTTGTATACCTTTGTTCTTGAAGACACGCACATCGAAGGCGTAAGAATGATGCACCCTTGAAGAAAAGACGCTCTTCGATTCATTGACCTCGATTCGCGACGCGAATAACGAATGTTCGCGGAGTATGTTGATTACTGCTTTTAAAGGAATATCTGAATACGTAGGCGGCGACTGAATCGATGTACTTCGACTTAGGTTTAGATGAAATTTAACTTTATTGCTTATGTAACGTTGCCGACGGGCGAGCATAATGTTTATGGGATAGGGGTATATAGACAATAAAAAATTCATGCAATCGCGTGAGTTCCCCGACATCAACTTACTACGTATGTACACCTCCAGGGTAGCCCCAGGGACGACACGTAGTTACTTATTGATAATGCAAATTAATTTTTAAGTGATCGCTCGTGCATTGCACATGATTCAAGTACAGTGAAAGCCACATAGGAAATTTCAAGTTTAATTATTAGAAAAAAAAAAGAAAAGAAAACATAGATTTTTATTACAATGTTGTCCCATCGTGTATGAGAGATTTACATTCGGTTACATCGATATTTCGGTTACCATCATTGCAAAGCTTGATGCATTTAAGGAAAGGTTTATTTCTTTTGAATTCTCTGTTTTTTGATATTCATTGCTTTATAAAAAAATAATTTGCCCAGAAAAATTTATATATATACGAATTAGGATCAGTTTAACTATTTCGAATCTACTAAACTGATTTTACGCCCATCTCGGCATTACGACATCAATATTTTAACCCCGAGCGGTTAACACGATGAACATTATCAACCGAAAAATCGCGCCGCAAAACTCCCTGCAGGTAATTCGTGCTCAACCCCGATCTCGTGCGATACTCGAGTCCCCGATCGAAGGGCACCACACCCTTGGCCGGTTCCGCGACGTAGCTGCGAGGGTTACATCGGGCAACATATAAGCGGGAACGGTGTACGTGGTCCCCACCATTGGTCGGGCCGGTTCAGATTCATTAGCACGCGAACGGCGATTGGCCGGCCGTGAGGCGCTCGTCTTTTTGCTTTCCGCGCGCGTAATGACGTGCTGCGCGTCTCAGCCTATATGCAACCGAGCGATCGTGCATGGCAGATAGGTTCTGCCCGCGTCTGGCTGC
>NW_017296459.1:154141-226521 GCF_001594075.2 Trachymyrmex cornetzi | reverse complement strand
GTTTACCCCCCTCCCCCCTCCCTCCCTCCCTCCGGCCAGGGACGATTCTTCAAGGGCGGCTAAATAGTTCTCGATCGGGATTTTCACTCCCTGCATGAGGCTCTGTAATCGTAGAAAAGATAGGGTTGCTCGGAATATTGCAATTTCGACGATGAGAGAGGATCTCGAGATTTTCATGTCTCACTTTTTCGCTCTTCTTTATTATTGTTACTCTTTGAATTTAAACGCGAATTTAAATACGAAAGAAATTTAATTTTGCCAATTTGATAATCTTGATTACAAAGATAAATATTTTGTATTTACTACGAAAGAAGAAAAATTGTTTAGTTATAAAAAAAAAAAGAATAATTTTATATCAAAATATGAACAATAAAGATATATGAGATATAATTTTTCCAACAGCAATCTTCTTATTTTTTTTTACCACAAAAAAAACAAATTACTCCGTGTTGTTATATAATAACAAAGCCGGGAATAAAATCACTTTTTGTCATTCGTTTTTTTCTCTTGTAGGCTATTACACGCGTAATCAAGCGCCAGATACGGTAACGTATATATCCGACCACTTGTGAATGTATAAGAAATTAGATACACGTGCATGCAAAAGAAGACACATTAAGGTGCAAATTTCTGTCCGCAAAGAAACACCCACTTAAACTCAAGAAAGATATTTTTAATAAGGATTTATGTTAATTCGAATAATTATGCGTAATATATTAGGTGTCTTAAGGCAAACACATGTTCTTGATTTTATTTAATAGCCCATTTACACATGTTACATACGATCAGACTCTTATCATGCATTAATAAGAATATTGGTATTCAAACATTGTCTGATTACATTCAGTACATACAAAGTAGCCTGCAGCGACGTGTAAATTTGATAGTATCTCTATACTTTGCGCAAATCGACATACACCGTCTGAGGTGTACTCTTTGCTAATTGTCCGCATGATTATTTCCTCTTAACGTCGTAACAGGTTGTAAGAGCGTGACTCTCAAAATTGGTGCTTGAGGGCCAATGCAGAGTCGTATCGCGACAGTGCACCCCTATATGTATGTACGCTCGAAAGGGTGCCGAGTTAGAGTGGCCTCGTAGAGTTCTTGAAAGTGTCATTGAAAATTCTATGCGCAACGCTTGCGAGAACGCCGGATTAATGCGCTGGAAACAATTGTTTCTTAATTATCCGGCGATGCTTCTTCACTGTGCGAGCACGATCCTCGTTGCGAGAGGTGTGAATGTAGGGAAATAATTAATGACGTGGGACATTATCGGTGTTGACGGTCTAACTGCCGCTCTTGCGTTCGTTTAATGATATCAGTGATGATAGCCACGAGGCGTAATTAATAATTGCTGCTCATGGACATTATGTTTCTCTTTACATACCATAGACAAGATCTTAAGCAATCTAATGTCGTGGGACATTATCGGTGTTGACGGTCTAACTGCCGCTCTTGCGTTCGTTTAATGATACCAGTGATGATAGCCACGAGGCGTAATTAATAATTGCTGCTCATGGACATTATGTTTCCTTTACATACCATAGACAAGATCTTAAGCAATCTAATCGAACTCTTTCAAATACTTTTTTTTGTCATTGCAGAGATATTATTGATAGCGAAAAATTATTAATTTAAAAAATCAGCCTTTTTATTGCGTTAAATTTTATACGCATATTAATACACTTTTTATGAAGCTTTCATTTCTTTTTTTTATTAATATTGAAATACGCATCATATGTACGAACATTTATATCGAGTGAAATTTTTGATTGGCGCAAACAAATCAGGGAATACACTATTCTGGCGTTTCCGTTGTTATGCCATTATGGAATTCTAAGCTTGAAATGCTCAACACGTGGAGCATTTTAATTTTACATTCTCTTTTCTCTGTTTCCGCAGCCGCGCGGCTTCAGATATTAAAAGGCGCGCAGCGCGATGTGTATCAAGTGCATCAAATAATACTCAGAGGCCATATGTATCATCACTGTGTAAATTTACGTAGTCGGAGAGCTCAGTGAAGATTATATAAATACGAAAACACGCAATTACGAAGCAGCATGCAACATTGTTTTAATCACCGCTTCCTCGTTCTTTGTTTCAGAATTTTTCCCAGTCAACTTTGACACGCGGGTTCTTTTGTACGCACCATTTATGTGCGAAGCTTAATTTTTTGCTTTACGACGCGCCTAGTATTATCGCACTCTATATTTATACTTTATGCAGAAACAATTTACTGTTTACATTAATGGAAATAACTGCGTGGAAATAATCAAACAGTCAAAAAAATGTTCTCTAATCGCAGTATTTCTTTATTTAATATTAAATTGTTAAAAATAAAATTTATGTTTATATACTTCATTTGTAAATTTTTAACACAAAGAATTCTGTAAGTCAATAGTAATGTAATTGTTTATATTAAAATACAAATTATTATAATCTTATTATTAAAGATCTTGAAAAGTTTTGCAATTTATTTGTAGTAGAATTAGAAATTAAATTGACTGACTATATTCTGATAAATACTATCATAATTTTTTACTAAGGATCAATCTGTAAATATACTATAAAACAGAGTATCAAACTTTTATTAGCACGTTTATCTTAATTTAGCAATATAAACATTAAGAAAATAAAACAAATAAAAATATTCGTGATCAATCGAGATCAATAATAAGTCTGCCAGCATTTTGAATTTGAATTATTCTTCGACAAATGCAGACACAAAATGGCCATTCAAACGTGACTCCGCGTTAGCAGATATGGATCGCGCCCTCCCCGACGGTCGGAGGAATCCCTCTCGGAGGAAGGGGGGAATGGCAAACGACCAGAGGACGGGGTTGGTGTTACCATGGCAACAACGATCCCTCAGTAGCCGAACCCTCCTACACCCTTCATTCAACTCTGCCACCCATATAATCCGCTCGAACTCAAAGACAGCCGCTGCGCAATTTTCACGAGAGGATACATGCTTTCACGATATATCTCCTTTCACAAGGAGAAATTTTGACGTGTCTGTCAACAATTGAATGAAAAAATTTAATGACAAAAGAGAGATTAGTATTATTGTACAAATAACGTCTCGATTATATCTAATGTTATTATAATATTTTAAAATAATGTTTTGTTACCTGAATAAAGCTAATCAATTAATTTAAATATCCGAATTTTGACTCTTTCTATTGGAATTAAATTGATTGGTTGCGTGACATTTTTCGTGATTATGGGTCTTTCTTATATATATTGACCAGATAGTAAAATGTTATTTATAGAGAACGAGGATTAATTTCGATGAAATGTAATTGTTCTTGATGAAAGGATTAATCGGAAATGTCAGTAATTTTCAATCGATATTATTATGACTTTAATTCACGGGGATTGTTTCGCACTAACATTTGAAAATGATTGCTACTTCGATAATGCTGAGAGATAACCAATGAGAGAGGCAACAAGACCTAAAATTACGCGCGTTAGCTCTCTCAACGGGTAGAGAATACAATTCGTGATGTAATTGTAAGTACAGATCGCGGATATATTTGCCGCGGCGGTTACGTATGCGATTGTAATTAAAGTTACTTCAATAATTGATAGCCCCGTGCGAGAACGCGTTGATCCGCAGAAAGCGATGCAGAAATCACTTCTAGGAATTTAACGTATATAATCATTCCTCTCTACGTGATTGCGTAACATTGTTTCCATATAATCTGTATTTCTCCCACCTTTAAAGGAATTCTCGTGGAAAAACTATTTTACGAGCAATTTTCAATAATATGCAGACGAAGATATTATATAAGTACGAAAAAGTATGTAGCTCTGCCTTAATACCTGTTAATTGTGTGTTGAAGAGCGAGGTAAATTGATATCCTCTAATATCATGTAATGTATCATGTAATTACCGGAAGTTAGAATTATACTATAATCCGATTAAACTAATGGAACTAACGGTATGATATCGTGAATAATTTGTTGATACGTGATGCATTTATTTTACGCTTATCTTAAGCGAGAAATATTTCATCTATTAAAGACGTAATATTTTATTCAATCAGCATCGCCCCGACCGAGCTATTAACTCTTTTCGCGCCGCAATTTAGATTCCCCTAATCTGCAAAGACGAGACAAGAAAGGTAACATGAATTCGGGGTGATATTCTCTCCCCCTTTATCTCAGTGTCAGACTATCCTCGTTTCGATTCAACAACCCCATCGATCGCGCATTCACTCCTGGATTCGACAGAACAGACACCGCGAGTTAGGCGACGACTAGGTGGAACGTCTTCGCGACGTCTAATTACTTTGTAGAAGTTAAAAAGGGCACGGCCGACGGACGGGCCCCTTTGTCGGACGCTTAACGAAGCGTCAAAAGGCTACCTCGAACAGTTCAAGTCTGACCCAAATAAATATTCATGAGATACTGCGATGCGCCGATGCCGACGCCGCGTTCTCTCTCTCTCTCTCTCTCTCTCTTCTTCCGTTTATTATTAATTTGTCCTTTTCTTTTTATTATAATATTGCTTTCTCTCTCGAAAGAGACACGCATACATATATGCGTATATAAGCGACTTTATACGTGGGCGAAAAATCTGAAAAAGGCTCTTGTGGGAAGGGAGCAACGCGGCCGATCGCATATTGTAATATCGTCCGGCCGATTAACATAATATCTCTGCTCCTTTCGTATTCAAAACGGGCCACCGCCGCGGCACGGATAATGGTACTCCCGATCCGTGTTTATACTAATGCTAGGTTTGCCGGGACGAGCTCTAAGATCATAATGAGCCTTCGATCGAATTAGGCACACAGAAGGGTGTCTCTCGTCGCGTTCCCTCTTGATTCCGCTCCTGACTTCACCGACGCTTCGTCTTTTTGCTCTCCTTGTATCAAAATCTCGTGGCTAGCATATGATATTTTTTTTTACAGGATGCATCATTAGCATTAGAGAGAGGGAAGGAGGAAAGTGACTACGAGGACTCGTACTGTTTAGCATCGTTTTATGCCACGATCTTATTAAAAATGGTTCGACGAAACGACGGTCGCCTAGACTTAAATGCTGTTTTCTATTGGTTCTTTGTGATACTTCGTGGAACTTGAAGCCGATTGACGGGTTTCATAAGTATAATTTAGTACATATTATGTATTATACAATTCTGTTGACAGTTAATACTTGTTATAACATTTTAAAATTTTATTACATTTAAATAATCAACTGTATAATATATGTATATGTAATATTTAAAAAGGTGATATATACGTCACTTCAAGTAATAAAATTCTTTTAAATATTAACAAAGATTAATTTTAGATATAAAATATATTAATTTGTTGTCTTATTCCAATTTGATTTAAAGCAATTTTTATGATGTGAATTCTTCCCTGATAACACAATTCGTTGGCGATGCATTAAACATTTCGTTGGTTAAACATTGACATGTATTGGGAATATATTGTGCCAACGAATTGCGCTACAAAGGTTTTTTTATGCTCGTTCGACAATCGATCAATGATTTAAGAGATGATGCGAGGAAAGTAATTCCTCGTTCGGCGAAAATCAACAGTTTTCCCGCGAAACGAGCTTAAAATCTCCCCCTCGTTGGTTGGAGAAGTGCCATTAGCGGCGGTAACGGCGAACGGAGCTTTAGAAGCTCCCAGCTTTCCCGCGTCGCTCGTTATTCTCTCGTTGTCAATGACGTTCGTAATATTGCATCCATTTCGTTCGCCACCCCTCGTGGGGGTTGACTGAATCGCTGCCTTTTAATCCTAAGTGCGGAACAATGCCGTTGGATTCTCGTGATGACAAATGCAAACTTCTCCTCGAATTCCCCAAAGTTCTCTCGTTAAATATTGTTGAAACGAAATAAAATTTTATATTCGTGTTAAAATATAATATAAAGTTATATTACTACCTCTAAAATATATTTTTTGGAGACGTCAAAATATAGACACGTCTATATTTTCTCTTAGATGCTGTTGAATATTCAATTAGTATAAATTATATGTCTTATAAATGTCATTATTAATGTCATAATTCACATTATTAAAAAAGAAATATTTTCATATAATTTATATCTCTTGAATATTGTTTATAACAAGTAAGTTCATATTACAGAAGTTCGACGAACAAGTAATGGTTATATCATGTTTCATACGTAATCTTAAGACGTTACATTGTACACTAAACTCACACTAGTACGAGTTTCACGTATTGCGCTACCCTTTATTTATGGGAAATGGCACGATAACCACAGCGTGAATCCTCACCACGATAATGCGTTCGGCGAAATCAGTGTAGCTTTCTTCAACATACGCGTGAGCAAAAACGCGAGTGCGGTAATAGCGCCGCGAACGTTGCACCGCTATCTTGGATAGAGTGCACGCGGCGGGTTGGAGTTCCAGCCGTTAGATCGTACGGTCGGTATAAAGCGTACGGCGATGCCGAAGCACGGGATTTCGGGATTAATGCGTTTTTAATAGTGACATAACTGCGGCCGCTCGTTTGCCAGCGTTTTTTTTTTCTTGACGTGCGTTTCACGAAAAGTCCGAAATTGCGGCGGGCGGAGTGGATTTTTAACGACTCCCGGAAAGGGAGACAGGAAATAGAGGAGATGCAGAAAATCGTGCGCATACGTTATAAGTACGGGAATGCTCTTCTTTTTTCCGGACCATCGGCGAAAGGTACGAAAACAGAAGGGCACAAAACATCCCCCATTACTGCTGACCGCCGGATCATTATTTTATATTAAGATAATGGTTGTATTTGACGCTATACATTGTCAATTTGACAATGTATCGTGTCAAATTTAACTATCGGTTTAGTATAAAATAACGATTTATTTAGTAGGAGCAGTGGCGACTAAAATTAAATTAAATTTGACACTATAGATTTAACAGAGTGAATTCTTAGAGAATGTAATATTGCAAGTATTAAATTGGTTATATATGGTGATTAATTATTTATTTTGAGTATTAAAAGCACTAATCATTTAATACTCAAAAATAAATAATTAATCTCTAACCAATTTAATACTTATATCTATTATTAAATTTTTTTAAAGAAACGATATCTACGAGAAAGCTTCTTCTTGTGTATTATTTATCGTTTCCCTGTTATATAATTTTTTTATTTTGACAAAAATAAAAATGCATATTATTTCTTCTTTAAATAGCATACAAGATTTTAAAGTTGCAACACAAGTACGATCAAAAGTATATATATTTCGTGACTAGGTCAATAATATCTTGATTACGGTCCCAAACAGCATATAAATCAGGACATAAGATCTCTTAAAAACGTCTTATGTCTCAATTTTAGACATGGCGCTATCAGGATTATTATCTGGAAAATCATAAAAATTATATAAAATCATATACGATTATACGTGCAATTGAAATAAATATGTTTCTCGATAACAGAACAAGGATACTATTTTGCAGCTAAAAAATGAGTCTTGTTACACAACAGTGTTTCACGCGAGCCTCCCTGTTTGCCGCCATTTTAGGATGGAGCTGAAGGTGCTTCGTTGCACAACTCCCTCTCCATCTCCTCTTATTCGTTTTTTCGCGGATCGCTTCGTCGTCCTAATCATTGTTATTACGAGAGGTCGCCCCGTTCGCACACGCGCTTTTTCTCCCTCGTTCACATCCCCATGCATCCCCCGTTCGCGCGGTCTCCTCCACCCTCGGCGGTAGATTTCGGTCAAGCCAATTACATTTTTTCCCCGGTCGTGGAAAGAATAAAACTATGATACTCTCGACCGGTATCACGCCGCTCCCCACCTGCCCCGAACAACATCGGCCGAGCTCAGAAAGCCCAAAAACGATCTCGCAAAATTCGTAGGCGCGACAGACGCGCCTAATGCTAATAATCATGGCGGCGGATCATCATCTCGTGATTTTTTCGTAGTATCGTATTCTAATTTCCGCACATAATTTCTGAACCTTTACAAAAATACGTGAAAAAATACCGGCGCCAAGTTTCTCTGCCTTAATTAATACGCGTTCCTTAATATTAAAATCTCCCGTTGAAAACAGCAATTTATCGAGATTGTATAATATACATTTAAAAAAATCGCGTAAAAATCTTATAAAATCCATTAACGTCTCCAAAAAATGATTTCGAACAATAATGGTAAACAAGATATACAACATAACAGATTGTACTCTGAAATGTAGTGAAAGATCGAGTTAACACGCGGTTCTTGTTAAGATGCCGTCGTACGAGACCATTATCGAAAAAATCTAGGTAGCCATAGCGTATTATCAGGATACCACTGGGGCAATCAGGAATCACGAAGTCGTCGTGCTTCACACGCGAATCTTGTTACTCTCCGATTACGAGGCCTAACGAGTGCGTCACGGCGTCCTCTTACGATCCCCGAAGACAGCTGGTCGGCCGGAGGAGGCAGAGAGGGTCTCGTCGTCAATTTTCTGCCCGACAGATCTGCGAATCCGCGTCGCCGATCCGCTCCCCTCGATCTAAGGCCCTCCACCCGCGCCCGCCACAACCTCGCCGGTTCTCCTTCCGACGCGTTCTCCATCCTCATAGTGTCTCCCTCGCTCCACCGCGAACCCAGTAATTGATATTATTATGGGCCAGAGGGGCCCTCCCATTACGTTATAAATGTTACACAGGTCGATTACCGCTCTTTGTTCCGGACATGCTTACATTGTCCGCGAACAATGCTGGGCCCTCTTCCTCCGCCACCTCCTGTTCCCTGGACCCGGCGCATCGTACGCGAAGGAAGTGGAGAGACCGGGGGAGAGTTAACCCCACGATTTAACCTAAGAGATATCGAGATATCGGTATCGCGTTTTTTTCTCAGCGCGATAGTAGTGCCGTCCCCCTCTGATCATCCCGATGAGAATTTGATATTTATTGAGTTCATTTGTACTTGTCGGTAAAAGTCAGCCTAGGCTATTCTCATTGGGTAGAGAATATAAAAATGTTAAACAATTAATAAATAAAAGAATTACGCGAATAACACACATATAAAAATCCTTTTGGAAACACTTGTAAATAAAAAACGAATAGGTGATCTCAGGCTGAACGAGTATTTAAATTACTAATTGTATAAAGTAAAATATGAATGAAGCTGTGCTCTGTGAATGTGCCAATATGAATTTTTCAAGATGCGCTGCGTACATGTTGTACGCGGTTGTAATCGCGTTATGCTCCGAATGCGTTGGTCACGATCGACTCAACCTGCACTTTCAATCACGATGTTATATGCGACGTAGCGTAAACAGCTCGTATTTAGAAACAGCTATAGAAATACAAGTTGCTATATATGAATAGTTATTTTAAGAGTTAACATCATAAATGCAATGAAGATGTAAGTTGGCAATGAAAAAGCTTTGCACTCGACGAATTTCATTAAAATTTTATGAATTTCTTTTAATTGACATGAAATGAAATATACACATTAACATTATAAAACCATTACATTTTTATACTTTGAAGTTCGCCCAGATGTTAAACATAAACAGTCATTTTCGCCTCTCACTCGCCACTCGGGTTGTTGCTGCATCAAACCAAGTGGCAACTGAGAGTCGCCATTCGAGTGCAAAAGGTTAATTATCTCGGAAAATTTAACTCATCGATAATGGTATATTAAATTATTAAAATTATATTATTATAAATTACATAAATTATCAATAAAATAAAGTATAAATTTGGACTTTTGAGATAATAGCAATAGAGATAGTTAAATATCCGGCAATTGAGAATACTTAACAACGCAATAATTCATGTCTAATAATAAAACTATGTACTTTAAGATTACATGATAACTGCAAACATAATCAAACGTTTTCGGCTCCATTCGAGCCACATCTTCAGTGATGTTAGAATAAATCATTTTGTAGTCAAGAGTACAATAAATAGTCGCAAGGTGATCAGTCAAAGGGTGTAGCGAGGAGGGTCTGAACAAATTTTATAAATTACACAAATGATATAACGTTACAATGTTTGTTTATCATGTCATTTCATCAATGGTGTACCGAAAATATTTTTCACGCAGCCACGTGTGTGGGGAACAATTGCAGGTGCGATTCGAGCCGCGTAGCCAAACAAGCAGATGCTCGCAAAAGGAGCATGCGAATCGCAACAATGCCGTGGCAAGGCCGAAAACACGCTGCGAAGGGCCCGAACCCCTTCGATTTTTAATTTGATCCCTCTTCGGGCAGCGCGTTTTGTTTAATGGCGAAGGCGGTAACCGCGCACGGACCCGCCAACCAATGGCAGACCGGCTGGAAATCATACACGGGATCGCCGGCCGCGCAGCGGCCTCCGAGAGTGGAGGTGAGGTACGGTTAGACGAGGTTTATGCTCGCTCCCCGCGTCTCCTTAACATTCGACGGGCCTGTCCCGGCACGGCATTACTCTCGCAAGAGGTGGGGCTCCCTCTCTTCGATCGGCGTTAGGCTATTTCTTCTCCTTCTTCTACCATCTTCCTTTCCTCTTCCTCCTGCTCCTCCTCTTTCTTCTTTGAATTTTCTTTCTCTTCTTTCTTTCGCAGCCGCATGTCTCTTGGTGTCTTCGTTATTCTTGCACTCGCCGAAATTCGCATTCGGAAAGTATTTTCATACGGGATCAAAAATATACGTATAAAGCGAGAATTAGATATTTTTGGTAAAAAGATTAGGCGATGAAATCAAAAAGGAACTAAAAAAATTAATATCTAGGGTGTCATAGTGAAAGAAAAAGTTTTTAATGGACAATAGTGACGTCACTAAAATATATAAAATCTCATCCCTGTCAAAGATTAAAAATCTTAGTGCTGTAAGTTCCTGTAAGACGCAATCTCATATATAAGATATTGTATTAAAGAAATACAGATTTTCGATATCGTCTCTATACAAATCATTTCAGCAATACTGCAACGCTCCAGCAATATTGCTTCTCTGCTGTATATTCACTACCATTATTAATTACGAATTGTTAATCGCAGACAATAGGTGGGTATTGAGTTTTCCGACTCTCGAGGGAATCTTCTCCGTATACCCCGCAATTTTCCCGCGAGAAATTACAAAACTCTTTTGTTCGATATTATCGGTAGAAAAGGAATGGGAGTCTAAAACAATAATTAAAATGCTGCGACAACATCGGCGTTTGATAGACCGATCATTAGGTACACCGCTGCACGGAGCATAAAATGTAAATGACCAATTAGCAGAAGTCAACGAAGCTTCCTTGCTTCCGTTAATCCGTTCAGTTAGTAATTTGCAACGCGACTATAGGATAACCGTGGCAGAGACGTGTGCAATGAAAAAGGGGTTTCTCTCTACGAGGGTGGCATATGATCACCCTTTAGACGCGGAGTCGAGTAGAGCGACTTTGCACACCCACACTACGGTAAATCACACACTTAGGTCAGAAGTAATTTCTAATGTAGCGAGTTGCATTGCCGCATTTACAATCATTACGCTCAATGCGCATTCTTGATGCATTTTAAATTCAAGTACACTTGGCACTAAACGATCTTTCGCTTCAACAATAATCACTGTACACTAGTTTCTGCCGAGTATCGCACGTGAGTTTTGTCGCACGATTCAACGATTTAGGTCATCGATACGAATCCTTCGCTGTGCAAATTTTTAATAATGCTCATTGTGATTGGAAAAACGTAATGATCTGTTTGAATAATCAACGAGCATCATATACGTGCTACAGCTTTGTTGATTTTGAACGTGACATCGGCAATTTTTTATTAAAAAGTCTACGAAATTAGATATGGCTTGTGTAATATTATATAAGCAGAAAAATCAGCACCAGATTTTTGTTCTAGATAGCACGATTCGTAACAATCACGTGACAATGCGTTCCTTGCGTGCTTCATGCCTGCGGTTCGATCAGGTCGCAATTTTCGCCTGGTCTATCATCGGCGAGTTTAATCGTAAATTGTACACGAGGATAAAATGGTGTCTTTATCAGCCGTCATTTTGAATTGGCGATTTATCGCTTCCGCGTAATTGTGAAATCGTCCTAAGTATTGTAGCGAACGACATTATCGGACACACCGCAGTCTTGCAATTCTTTCCTTTCCCCGAAGAAAAGTTCAATTTCGAATTAAATGTAAAAAGTACCGTCATCATTCACTATCGGGACATACAATTATCGTAAATTAAGGATCGATCCCGTGTAATTACTAAATTAAGGGACATTAACCTATTGCGCGTTTTATTCATTAACGCGGATCCGGCTAATAAATTCTACAGACAATTTGTTTAATTATTAAAGTGCAACCTTCGCGTGTCGTACCGTCGCTAAAATATTCTAACCGCGATTCCAATCAGGGGGGGAACACAACAGCGCGTTTATCAGCGGCCATTATAAATCTAAAAAAAAAAGCGATGCTATACATTGTAAGGACACGCACGTGGTCAGGTCGATCCTCGCTGGTTTCACTTACTTCTCCGTGGAATCTTGTTTCTTTTTTTTTTTTTTTTTTTTTGGGAAGCTAACACACGTGCATGCAAGGTTTCTTGGTAAATGCTAAAACGTCGTGCGAGCGGGCACTGAAAATTAGCATCGCCGCCATTGATGCGCCTGCTGCCCCTTTGTCGATTCTTGCACGTATTGATCGATGCCACCGTAATTTTCGTATCGCGTGCCATATCACCTGCCACCTTTCCTTTCCAGTGCAAACCATATCGGCTCGGACGTTTTTCCCTCAAAGTCGCATTTTCTTTTTGCCGCGCGGTCAGCACGAGAGCGGCCGAGTGCGCGCGCGTTACGCGTACGCTAATTTTCCTCGTGAACGTATAAGATTTTTTCTTTTTTTTTTTCGCGACCACTAATTCTGCTACGTAGGATCTGATTAATCGCTCCGCAGATAAAGAAATGCGCAATTACTGAACAAAATTGCGCATGGCCGCAACTTAATTGCCGCATTGAATGCGTAAGACGAGATATTAGGACGGTATATATGTAAGTAATAATGAGTTTCGTTTTTTTTTAGTATATGTGCGGGTTTGCCTAAGAAATATATAATTATATCAGAAACACATATATCAGAAATTATAAATGATACATTTTTTACTCTAACATTGCAATTAATTACTCATTACACTCGAATAAATTGCGTTCACTTTTGAATTCTTGGGATTAATATGCATATTGTAATTTAAACGCAAATTTGAACTTCCATCTGTATCATTACTCGAATATTTCTCTGATGAGAATCCCTTTTTTTTGTATATATTTTTGTCCACCCTCTGCGCGTTTCGTGTTCGTTCTTATTGGCATCGGATCTGCGCAGCTCCAGCATCGTAATGACGTTTCCGTGTTTTTTCATGTTGCAGGTGCAGCACGGGGACAGAAAAAAAGTAAAGAACGAGAACCTTGAACCAATCGTAAATGGCACAGAGTGAAAGCGATCGGTCACCACGTTTTTCCCAGAAGAGCGCGAGCCACAAAATTATCGGCTTGTAAATCGAACCAAAGGATCTCATTCCTTTTGTGGCAAATAAGCGGTCGTCCGGTAATCCAGTAGCGAATCGAGCTCACGAAACGTCGAAAGTGAGGAACGCAATCCCCAATTATCAAACCATTCGACTAGACAAGTACCTGTGCTAAACACGTTCATCACTTACGATCAAAATTGCATTTTCTTTCAAGATAATATTTTATCGAATTTGTGCGTACATGTACTACTCAATAAAAAATTGTTAACTTGATTTTTGCGATCCATGAGAAGTTATTAAATATTTTTGCTAAATAAATATAGTTTATATTTGGTTTTCATAATGAAGAAGACTCAAATCCTGCGGAGTAGAAGCTTGAAAAGTTTGCTTTTATTTTAACTTTGTTTAATAAGTACATCCCATTCAGTTGTAAATTATCTATCGCATTACGACCACAGTTTGGGCACTAATATCCTCACATGGCGTTTTACTTGTATTAAATAAATAGTATTAAATAAAATATACATGCAATCACATGTTGAAGTGTAAGTTCTTTTGTAACATTTCATGTAAACAAAATTTTACTTTATCATGACTTACCAGATAAAGGCGAGTAGACATTGCATTCATATGAGATACTTTGAAAAGAGATTGTAGACGATACGTCACACCTCCGTTCCAGAGACGAGACGAGATAGTACGGCGACACTTCGCGGACAATACTCCGTGACTCGCACGATTATACGCGAGCACAGCTTAATCACCGTAATAGAGCGGCCATAATGGCTGATACGATCTGTATTTGCTCGTTAGATTCGAGCTATGCTCTTCCACGCGTGCGAAAGAGCGCTATCCGTCTCGCCTACGCGTATACAAATGGCAATTACACTGGGGAGTAATCTTGCGTATAAATTTCTGCGTAATGATATACCATGACAATGATGTGACATGAATTAAACGTTACAATTAATGCGGGTACATATTTGCATTTTTCAAGTTTATCTTCGACTTTTTTTGACCTCTCTATATACACTGTGATACATACATTTATCCGATAGGTATCGTTTTCTTCATAAATTCATCACAATAAAAACTTTTTCGTCATTCAATTAAGAGAAATTACTGTAATTTATTACGATAAAAATTTCCATCATTTAATTAAGAAAAATAACTATAATTTATTACAAAGATTCGTCCGTTATTTAATTAAAAGAAATGATTATTCAGTGTTTTTTTTTCGTGTTCTTTAAGGAAGAAATAAAATTGGACCTAATGCTTGCTTCTTGTATTTTCGATTGCGTTCTGAGACAATATAACTAATCTCTCTTTGTGATAAATAAATCGGGAAGTAGGATAAAGCACAATACGTTACATCAGATAAGTTACGAAATCGCTGCGTAAAGCCGAAGGCGTAAATGGCGTAGGATTTGATTCTGAGGCGTCTGAATTCCGCGAGCACGTCGCCGTTGTCTAATTGAGTCATCGTGTCATTAATCCTGTAATAATCCAGCGTCGCAAGTAATTCTCCTGGCCCCCGATAGTGGTGGATCAAAGTCGCGGGACGGACAACGCAGGAGGATCATACGTAGATCGATGTCCAATTAGGTCCAATTACACGCATGAATAATCGGTTACGGTCGGTGAAAGAAGGTTTATCCCTCGAAGCAAAGCAGTACATCTACGGGCGACAGGTTTTGCAAGATCGCTTGCATCGATGAGACAAAGAGGGGACAATCCTTCGATGAAAGGAGGCGTCAGTTCGAAGGCTCTTGTGAAATCTACGGCCATGTTTCGTCGGTAAAATAATTAGTAGCTAAATGGTCAATGTAGGCGTATAAATTGGAGAAATGTGTGCTAAATTACATGGAAATTAAGATTCCTTTTCGAGGTAATTTGATGGGTTATAAATTGAAGTAAAAAATTGCAAAAAATTTAAGAGGCAAATGTTATCAGAAGTAAAACATATATTACTTGAGATTAAAAAGTAATTTCCATTAATATTTAATATATAAAATTATTATCCGCGTTACACATAAATTTCCATAGACATTTTTATATTTCTGTCAAATATTATATTTATGTTATTTTTTGCTTCGGATTGAACGGATCCTATATACAATAAATTATAATGACTGCATCTGTCTGTGATTTGACAAAGTTCTCTCTCGTTGGAATTCAAACGTCGCGAGACTTCGCAGATCACGAGCGGTCGGAACATCGCGTGCTTCCGAAATATTCCGGGAATATGCTAATTACCAGTTAGTCAGTTTCTTGTGGCACTGAGACTGTTTCTACAACCGGCGATGCCCTCTTTAGCTGCAGTTCGTTCTCGTTCCTTTGGTCTCGTCATAGCTTCCCGCGATATTGCCGCTCTTTGTCCACCGCAATACCTGCCGGCTGCGCTTCGTTAAACATGCGATGGATCGCTCCTCCGTCGTTACCTCTGACTTTTGTTCTGTGGCGACATTGTTTATCGAACGACTAGTCGCGTTCGTGTCTTGCTGGTCAGATACTTGCGAGCGAGTGACAGTGCTGATTGTTTCAATATTAAGACTACATTCCACAAAAAGTTCCGCGATGTTTTAAATGTACAGTTTTCAAGACTATCAATTACATCGTTTAGATACCTAATCCTCTTTTTTACTTAATTCAAAAGATCTTTATTTAATATATAATACATAAACTTTTCACCTTAAATATTTAATTAATTTGATTTCTTATAATTTTTATCCTCTTTGAAAACTATATAATAATTCTCAATAATATAGAATACTGTTCACTAAATTTACACGAATAAAAATTTTTCCACAAATAACATTAATTTTGCCAAAAAATATTTAACATGAAAAATAATCTAATTCGTACATACGGAGCCATCTATACATATCTTTATTCAGTCTTCACGTTTCCGCGTGTCACGCAAACGCAGTAAATTCTATCGTCGGTGTAGAGAGAGAAGAAGTGAATAAATCTGAAACTGAATAAATGAAACTTTTCAGAAACATGAATTTTAGCCACGCGTAAGCAAAGGCCGCGAGTGGGATATCGCGTGTAAATGCAAGCGTATTCAATTAATGCAGAACGGATGTTGTAGAATAGCGATACAGCGCAAGGGACGCGCTCCTCATTCTCAAAACAGGAGAGCGGCCGTGTACGCTGTAGAGTTAATTAATGGGAGTGAAGAGAGAATGTGCACGGTCGCTGTACGTACAACAAAGGAGCAAGACACGCCGTTGGCAAAGTGTCGAGGACTCCCAGGTAAACTATGGCGACCGTTTGCAGTACCTACAACGAGCGAGTTCGATGACTAATGGTCTGGCACTATATATCGCGCTGTAATGGATCCACATTTCGAATCACATTAGCGGCGTAGAATCGTTACGAATACGCGTTTCATGGTGTACAAGTAGCCTGCACAATATCCGGAAACCGGGGCAGCTCTATTATCGTTCAGGGGTTATACGATCGGCTAGCTGAAGTTCCATCGTCACGGAGTTCCAGGTACAGCAATATGTTGTTTTATGGCGCAATCATCGGCGCGGTAATAATCATTAAATCCGTTGGACGAAGCCGAGCGGAGCCGCGGATCGTGGCGAGGCTCGTGTTTCCTCGAACTATCTCGTCGTTAGTGTGACATTATCCGTCAAATTCGTCCTGTGGCATGTTTACTTGGTTTTCGTGTCAAAAGTTCGCCGACCTTATTCTTTAGGGAAAAAAACAACGATAAGCGCGAATTCATTCTTCCTGTTATAAAATAGAAAATTGGATAATTAGTACTGTAAAGAAAATAACAATATCAAGAAAAATTGATTTAAAATCCAATTTGTGTTTACAAAATTTGTATGTATATGTATTCTGTATGGATAATAAAAATGCGGTTGCTATTAATTTCTTTAATTTTCTCTTCGTGATAATTTCTATAAAAAATCCCCCGTAATAAATTTCTTTTAAGTTAATTAAATTACTATCTAACTGGTTTATAAAAGCTTGCAAATTACTCGCGGAACAATTGGTCGTTTACTAATCGTTTATTAAAGCGTCAATAATCAGATTTTTACGTAGAGATTTTTCTCGTCTTTCGATGACAAAAGGAAATAAGATTGGGGAAAAAAACTGGCGTGGCAAGGAAAGCGAGAAGACCGGTCCAAAAAGTTTGTGATCCGCAACGAAGACGACGCGGCGGTTAGTTAGTCGGTTATGGTGGGCATAATTGCGGTTTACTGTCTCAATAAATATATACGACACGCACCGCTCTCAGATCAAGGTGAATAGTGAGGCCTTCCAAGGATTTGAAATCAAGCGGGGCGTATACTCAGCGGGAGTGTTTTATGGTCGCTGCTTGATATGGTTTATAGTGTTCTGTTCTGCTTATGTCGGCTTGTCGCGGAACCGGAAGATTCCTAATGATCGGCCGTGAATGATCCCCGAAAAGGAGAGCTTAGATATAACACAGCATCAATAAGATCTCGTTATCTGGTCCTATGTAGTTCGAAAAATGTCGCTGTTGAAAAATATGGAAGGTGCGCTATTGCGCTTTTTCTACCATAAATTAATCACAATGATTATCCGGCTGTGTTGTCAAGGTTAAGCCTCCGATAGCACAATGCCCAGCAATTAACTAAATGACCATCGTTCCAAATGTTCCAGTTTCCTAATCTATCGTGTAGACATTCGATATGCGTACATACGCGTACGATATATCTTATCATCATACACAATTACGAGTTCGCCACTATCACCATAATTGCGACTGCAATATTGTGCTATTGTTAGGTATGACGTCGACACTAAAATCGATAACTGTACATAAACTATTTGGTGCAAATGAATACATACTTCACGAATAATTTGGAAGACTTAAATCAATATTGTATGTATATATATCGCTTGTTTGCTGAAAAAGTGATACAACTAAAAAATCAACATTTTTCAAATAATTAAGGGTTCATAATTCGTTCTTATTTTTAAGAAATATCAAGATGCTAATACGGCTTTATGATTAGCTTATAACATCTTAAGTACTTAAAATGTTCTTTTAAAGATAAAAACCAACTATGAATACGGGTCAATAACAGGAAAACAGCTCTAAAGACTTTTCCTTAAAAAGTTCTTTAAAACGTTCTTCCAATTTAGAATGGAAAAAATGCTTTCCTGAAAAATTGCTTTTGGGATGTATTACTTTTTTATCACAAGCGATAGGATAAGGTAGTACAATTTCAAACACGGTACAAATTTGAAGAAAATTAAATTTAAATTCAATTTTTGAGGCTCAGGTTCGGTTTTCCTGTTTGATAGCCTCCTTTAGTAATTTCTAAGCAATGCAATCAAAATTATTAAAATTGAACCTTGAATTTGGATTCAAATTTTATTTTTTTTAAACCATACTGCATTTGAAATTGTACTATTTTCTCCTATATATCGATTTTCACTTAAATATTATTCTTCTGTGTTCCAAAATCCACTACACTAAAGATCTATAGTACACTCAGGCCATCTGGCTTCCCATGCATGGATGTGGAAATTTTGGCAGAAGGAGAGGAGAGAAATAGATGGTCAGACTACGAAGTGATGATCTCTTGCAAAATTTACCACTCTCCGTCGATTCGTGTAATGATTTGTGCTATGCAATGAATTCATTCATTGCTTCAAAGTTATCGTTTATATCCTTTGCTGCATCCTTATGGATATGTAATATGGCCTTATAAATATGTAGTTGGGCAAGTTGTTTGATTGTTGGCTTTTGCGTTATATTCGATTTTCAATCTTTCTTTAATTTTTTAAGTATGGATTTCCACACTAAGCTAAATTTTAGATGTGTTCCACGATTCCATACTATAAACGCCGACCCTGAGTACACTTAACGTTAAATTTTCAACGCTGATAATGAATTTTGAATATAGCCATATATCTCGGTGTGATTTGTAATTTCTAAACTGTAGATCCTAAATTAACACATATCAGTTCCGATATTACAAAAATAAATCATCATTAATCAAGTCTAATTTATCAAGTTGTTTATGTCTGATCGATAGCACATGACAAGATATGGTAGGTATCGTAACATTTTTTTTATTATATACTATTTTTCATTTATATAGATACATTGTACAGTACACGTATGCCATTGGTTGAGCTCTAAAATGCACTTTAGGATTGCGTATAATTTGCTTATCGCATGTAATGTTAGAGATATTTTTTTGATAAAACTTCTATTTCATTTTACTTATTTAATTAGAATATTAAATGATGCTGCTCATGCGTCATGTAAAAAATTATTCATCAGATAAAATTATAAAATGCACAAGCCATAGATAACGCAAAAAATGAATAAAGAAAAAAAGAATTGAAGTTTATGAAAGTGTTCAGACATAGTTAAAGGTGCAGTTAAAGGTTTCGTCGTCGTAAATATATTATCGTGAGTACATGTAAATGTTGTTCGTCTTTATGACTAATTCGAGGTAAAAATAGCGACAAGGACTAATCAATTGGTATTATATGCAACGTACAACAAACAAAAGCATGTATATCTTAATACAGCTATTACATAAATAGTCGCATTATCAAAATTGTAATTTTGAAGCAGTATGAATAGACGTAATTTTAAACCCGCACTAACAAACGTTCATATATCGTTGAATTTAAATAAATAAAATCGTTTTTACCAGAGTTTTTATGTCCAATAAGTATGTTAAATGCTAACGTTCGCATGTCGTGTGTTATAAATAAACGTATGCATTAATTTCGCGAGATAAAAAAACAGGACTTTTAGTACCTTATTATTCTTATTATTTATAGTTACACGCTGATTAAGTACTACAGCTGACATAATTTGTAACGTGTAATAATAACTAAGATGTTTAGTCACCTACACGACTCTGTCTAAATAAGACGCTTTTCTAATTGTCCAGACACATAAAACTTAATATGTTGGCTGACTCATTCATACATCAATTATTAATGATTATTAATGACTGACTTTCTCACATTATTCGATTATTAATATTTATACTACCTGAACACTTTTTTGGATATTTTCTTAACAACGCTTTTTAATTACGCTAATTTTATAATCAATATATTCTCACAAATTGAATGGTTTTGCTCTGTATATCTCAATTATGGACATCCAGTTTTAATGACTTGATGCAGAAAATAGCATTACATAGTTTTATTTTAGCATTTTTGTTTTTTTATTTTTATTATTTGTCACATCTCGGATAAAGCCCTTGCGAATCTTATAATTTTGATTTTTATTTTAATGTATATATATATATATGCGTTTAGTACGCATTAAATTTTATGTTTTAATTGTCTCCATTCGTTTTTATCTTTTTTATTTTAATTTATATTTACGTTTTTGTACGCAACATTAATTTTTTGTTCTTAGCTGATAAAGATTATAATAAAGTCAAAACTTATTATTGTTCACATTTTTAAGAATAATTATATTAAATTGATAACATCCCTATATGTTCGTTATTTTTTACTTTCTTACATATTCTTTTCTATTGTAAGACGTTTACGTATGCACCAGGATTATGTAATTACTTACCGTCATATATAATATTGAAAAGACATTTTGTTGACGTTAATAGTTTGCGGATTAGCGGCTATTACTCTTGAACAACTCATAATATGCTTAATATGATCTGCTTAATGTTAATATACTAAAACAAGTATTCTGTTTACTAATAGCTGTTATACTACCACACGTTAGTTTGTGTTTTACGTGTTGAATGTCTCTCTTGTTACAACTTTGACTTAAATTGCTATGTAATTTCGCCGACCATATTTATTTTCGTTCTTTCAACAAAAAATGTGTTTAATTTTCTTGTATCTCTTAACTTATGGTATTTCGACTGATATCACAATTTACATGCTACTGCATGCAAATAAATTATTCTTTGCAAGTTCATCATAATTGTACGATTCGCGATTCATTAAGTATAAATTTATAAATACGTAAAGTTTATAGTGCAGAGAAGCAAGAGAAAAGCAGAATTGTAATATCAAATATGTAATAAATATAATAAAGATAAGACATTATGCAGAGAGTTCCGGAAAATCACTAAAGGGGTGAAATCCATTCAAGTCACAAACAAAATTTAAAGTTCACAGTTTTGAAGTATTTGATTAAAAGTTTATTTTTTGCACAAATACATGCTTGCAACTTATGCAATTTAAAAAAAGAAAGGCAAATAAAACTTGTGACTACTTAGCATTGATAAAAAAAAAAAATTATCAAATGACGAGCAAAATAGATGATAGAATAATTAGTTAACATATTGTTTTATAAGAAAATATTATGCAATTTATCTTCAATTATATGCAGAAATTAATTCCGAAATATAAATATTAAATTTACTTTTATGAAGCTATTTCTCGTTTTTTTTGTAACGTAAAAAAGAATAACACTATCGCGTGAAAGAACAACTGTTACATATGATGTATACTGTTTTCTTTCGAGGTATTCTGAAACGTTTACAGAATTTTCATTTTCTTGCTGGTACAGTAATTTTGTGGCTCAAAAGTCGTTTCGTAATACACTCCACCTGCATTTTGTCGTTGCCTGTGTGTTAATGTTCGCCGCAACTGTTCTTTGTTTCGTCGTAGCCGGGAATTTTGGAATCGAACTAGCTCGAGCGACCCTAGCATTAAAACTCGGCTTGCTTTCCCGTAATGACAGTCTACTACGGATTATATATGAGAGAAGCTAAGTCTCCTAACCGAAACCTAACTTCTAAAACCCGATAAACCACAATTCGTATTTACAACATTCAATCTAACGATAAACATTTCAATAAAGTTATAAGTAATAACACTAGTTTACAAATTTTAAACAATTTTTAGTGCAAGGAAAGGAAAGAATTTTTTTAACGTATTTTGTGGCGCTTTGGACTGAATCTGCCACTGGAAAAATTCTATTAAATTAAATTTTTAAGATATAACTCTTTTTTTAATAATTTGGATATGACAAAGGATGAACAAGTCAAATATTTCCACCAGGATTTGAAGATAATTAAAAAATGTTGTCGGGGGTATTGAAACGAAAACATGCTAGGCGACTACTACTGGACTTTAATACATGAAAGCAATATAAAGTCATAAAAAACAAAAATTAAATACTGGACCCTTTTGATTTTTTCTCTAATTTCAATAAAACTTCACTAGACGTATATTAAAAAAAAAGTCTTTTTATATTTTAAAACCAAGATCCGATGGAAATATTTCGATGGTAGATTTGAATTTAGCGTCCAAATTATCTTAGTCTTCATGCATGCTTTTGTAAATAGCAAATCTTGTAAGTTGGTATTTTAGTATTAGTATTATTATCAATATAGAGAGTATCATTATTATCATCAATGCACTAGTTTTTGCGTTAGTCCAGTCTAAATGTTTTTTTTTCTTCATTTATTTATCTGAATATGAAGTTTATTGTCTATAAATCTATTTGAACAATAATTCAAATAGATTTAAAAATTGCAAATCTCTGCACTCGAAAAAAATTAATAACGATTTGAACAGCAATACTTATGCCGATTGTTTCCCGTAATAACATCGTATATTGTTAATGTATGGCAGCATTATGCGGGTAAAAAGAGTATTCTGTATATAATGCTCACAAAAGACGCATTAGCCATTAACCTTCGCCAGTAATCGTACTACTTGTCTTCATCTCGGCGGTTTTTATCCCAGATGTATCATGAAGCGGTTACGCGCGACGAGAGGAATGCAGGCGATGCGACAATAAGAACGTAAGTCGCGCATTCTTACATAATAATACCAGTCGCGGTTTGCGAACTGCGTTTAATCCGGAATCACGCGTACTCGACAAAGAAGGATAGAAAGATAAATGAAATTTATATTTCTTCACCGTGCCAGCTGATCGGCGATGCATCTTGCTCGCTTCTTTTCTGCCGAGCGTGGCGGATGATCGATCCGACGGAAAAGTGCACACGATGCCTCAGAAGAGGTGTGAAACCCGCATCAGCACGTAGCATAATAATGGGAATAAAAAAGAAAGACAGAACGTATATGATATATATCACCGAGGAGTTCCGGATGTGGATCCATCCACGATGTAAGAATACCAGGTGTAACATTGCGCATAATGGCGGCTGAATATAATTTGGAGCTAATTTTTGGGCTACATGTTCAGATTCTCACTCGAGTACCACTCAGGTATAATCACTCCATCCTTATTGTTTGCTGAACATTAAACAAGGATGACATGACACCCAGGAAACACTCGGGTGAACATCTGAACACGCCCTGGTTGGAGGCAAATTTCTAATAGTGATTTTATATTATTAGCTTATAATATTTGAGGCAAATTTTTGATTAGTTATCCGACTACACATCTACGGGAATAACACCCCTGAAAATAAAAATCAGAGCGTAAGTCGAATGTAATGGGAGAGTAACAAAAGCGTAAACGAAACTTCTAGGAAGAGAAAATTGAAATATCAAAATATAAAAGAAGTGTAAATGCTTCTTTTACATTTCATTGTTCCAATTTTCGCCTTCTAAAAGTTTCGTTCATGTTACATCCGATTTATGTTCCGATTTTTATTTTCATCAGGGACTTGGTATTCTTACATTACAGGTCCATCGATTGCGAGGAACGTCGTATTTCATCCTGCATGACATACATGCATAAATAATATCGGCGATAATATTTTTTTTACGCTGGGCTTGTCCCGCTCATTTTTCGTTCGATATATCCGTGCTCGATATTTGGTCACTGTTGGACCATTCGACAGCTGCTCTTCCCGCAATGGCCACCTATGGGTACATCCAATCCCCATAAAAAAAATGCTGCTACCGTAAAAGGACAACGCATCCGCAACGTGTCTATAACCACGGGGACACGTATTCCCGATAACTTTCCCTTCCCCGGGCAATCTTTTTCGCGGTGAACGGCGCGTACCGCGATCGATGCCAACGGAAAAAATGCGGTCGATGTTGCAGGAAGGACGCGACGTGGACACGCTCGAGAGAGGGTGCAGCAGGGCCGGCGCTTTCCGTGAATGCTGGCGGCTTCGTTTGATGCTTTTTATCAGGGAGTCCTGGATACCGAACGTTTCCGCAGTGCGATTCGCTCCTTCTACATACTCTCAACGGCCATTGGTCATCTTCAGTAAATCCTTCGCGTAAGAATTCAAGGTCATTGAATTATCGCGTATGTTACATTGTAACAATAATATCGTCACGTATAATAGAATAATTTATGTTGGGACCAGTTTATCATCCCATATGCAGCATAGTTCATTCCAATGTTTCAACAACATTGCAATTTTTCAGTAATATTGCAATAAGTATAAGCGTATTCAGGCCTATGACGGTCAAAGCTAGATCTTTTTTGCCTAAATAATTCCCAGTGAATTATCTATATCCTATATATGTACATGCATATATATCATATTTTTGTAGTTATTCAAACTGCGCGCCGAAATTTTTCCAGACTTTATCTAACGCAATTAAACTACTGCAATAATATCACAAGTTAAATTAAATTGACAATGTGCTGAAAATCTTAAATAAATTTATTGCGAAAAATATTATCTCGGTCGGGACTTGAACCCGGATCTCTTGTATTCCGTACGAGCATTCTAAGCCATTAGATCACCAAGGCTAAGCGAGATCTAGCTTTGACCGTCATAGGCCTGAATACGCTTATACTTAGTGTTTAATTCTTGTCCGAATAAAAAAATCTTATTATTAGTAATATTGCAATATTGCAGCAATATAGTTGCAAGCTTCTGTGTCATATGGAATGCTTTAAAAATTTACCGACGATTCTACATTGTTTCACAGAAGCTTGCAGCAACATTGTTACATTGTTTGTAATGTTACTGCAATATTGCTGAAATCGCACCATTGCTTCTAGCTGTATAAAACACGTATGTTATATTGTTATGAAACTACATCTAAGAGGAAATTACAACTAACAGGTATATTACACGTAACTTTGTGTTTGTTGGAATTTTATAACATAACAATATAATATGAAATAAAAAACTTAGAAATTTTACTAAAAACTAATAAATACGTAATGTTTTATTTTATTTGAAATACGGTTATACATGCGCTTAAAGTTTGCGGCTTTATTCCATTAGGAAATCGTAAGCCAATCTGAACTGATCGAATTGTTCCTGAGGCTTTGAAATGATTTAATTCAATCGAATTAACTGAGAATAAGAGTCGAATGTTGTGTGTGCGTGTGCGCGCGGAATATTTTGCACGCGATCACTTTTGGTATTTGATTTATGAGATACCTTATATTAACTAGTCAGAAGCAATTCAGCAACACTTGACCGTCTAACCGATCCTCATATCCACGGGAGTTTGGTTCGCCACTTCCTGAAGAGATGGCGCCACTAGGAGTATCTTCAATGTGATCTCAAGCGAGCCTAAAGTTCTCTTTATTCTTCTACTTTTTCTTTCTCTCTCCCCTTTTGTCAAATTTATCTAAAAAATTAGAATTCCATTTTTTAATTTTTTTTTCAATTTATTAATAAACGTTTCATTCTCTGGCATTTCATAATATTAATTTATTCACTTTTAATATGGAAATAATAAATTTTGTTTCGAGTAGCATATTTAAAATATTTTTTCTAACTCTAAGAATAATCTCTCTCGAATTCTTGAGATCCGCTAACTATTGTTCCAGAAATTCGTCTATAATATTAATTTAATAAATTTATTAATGATGTTTGATATTTAAAGATTAAAACCATAAACTATCAAACTACGACATTTAACTGAATACGAAAAAAGCAAGTCTAAGCATATAATTTTTTCTACCATCTTTTCCTTTCCTCAAGAAAGTTACAACGATAAAAAGTATAATGAGATAATAAAAATATGCCAATGTTCACATGCTTCGTCATTTTTTTAAACAACAACCGGAACACGTGAAGTAATTAAGATAATATTAATCACCGGAAAAGTAACGCGCAGATAATCGCGACGAAATGCGAACGAGTAAGTTGGGCCATAAATCATTACGCGAGGGTGTAAACCTTCTGTTTATTTTCAATTTTCGCGATCCTACTCGCGAGCGGTGCTGAACCAACAATTCGGTTAAACGACCGCGAGCGATAATCTGCGGCGTGATAAAGCGCGTGTAATGTCGCGCAATAAAATCGCAATCGCCCGCGATCGCCCCGACACGATGAATTAACCACATGCTATCCCTATTTGTAGCGCGCTCGTCGACATATCAGCGCAACGATTAATTATGCATGTGGCGCTATTACGACACGGAGTGGCGACCGGTGGTGAGCGAGTCTCGCGTTTGAGGTGAGCGCTCGCGGATTTGCCACAAATTGGGCCGGCAGGTAGTTAACGCCGCTCGTTGATGGGAAGCACCTTAATCGTGATTACTGGCATACGCTCGCCGGTTAACTGCGCTACGACGTGATGCTCGAAAGAATTGGCGTGTTGGTGGGTCGTGGGTGCGAGAGTGGAGGGACGAAATTACACGGCTTGCGAGTAATTAGTATCATGAGTACATTGCTATATTGTTGTGGGGTATTTATTTCGATCTCTCCGATATATATCTTGAAACACAGAACATCTAGCGAAACCTCATGCACACGTGTTATCTGAGCTCGAATATTGTTTTACCTGATAGAAAAATTAAAAAAGTGTGAACGATATATCATATTAGAGATACATAAGATTATTATTTTGTTATATACATTTTCGCCTTGTAAGATTTAGAATATATAACTGAGATATAATATTAGATTAGAAGACAAGGGTTGGCTGAGACCCACGTGGAAACTAATGTCGACAACGAGGTGGTTACAAAACGTCGGCCGCGTAAGCGATAGAGCAGGGTTCCCCTTGCCGTTCCTTCAATTCAATTGAATTCTATTCCGGCGTGCAGTTGATATCATTGAGGTCGCCACTTAAATCTTCATTGTCGTCCGTCGCTTATTGTTTCACCCTTCGGGTACCGGGGCGTACGTACATATACGTACGTTTCTCTTTCACATCCGTGCCCGCACCTCTAACCGGCCTGAAGGAGAGCAGACTCGAGGGTCCGTCGCAGGGCATCGACAGCGAAACAGTAGCGGATACTTAAACGATGCCATTTCTCAATGGAGAGCATTATCGTGCTTATAAAATACGTTGCATGCATAAACTTGTTTGCGCGATCAAAATTTTATGTACGCGTCGCGTTATTCCGTTAAGAGGCTGGCAGCATGCCATTTCGATAAGTAGGTATCGTTATCGTAATGTGGTTAGAATGTTTATTTTAAAAATTAAGCTGTTGTCCTTATTTTTTTACATAAACAATCATCTCTGGGATGTTTTTACATCCCCCAATTCAAATTACTATTATCAACAACATATCATATATTATTGCTTTTCGATTTATTGATATTTAAGAACATTGGGCAGCATGTCATTTCGACAAGTAGGTATCGTTATCGTAATGTGGTTAGAATGTTTATTTTAAAAATTAAGCTGTTGTCCTTATTTTTTTACATAAACAATCATCTCTGGGATGTTTTTACATCCCCCAATTCAAATTACTATTATCAACAACATATCATACATTATTGCTTTTCGATTTATTGATATTTAAGAACATTGAGCGATCGTATTCATAGTCTGTTCTTATAAGATCGTCTTAAGTAGTATCTTAAGATGCTAATGCAGTCCTCTGATTGGTTTATGATATCTTAAGACTGTACTTATGACATTATCAAATATAATATTAAATGGAATTATGTTAAGCAACTTATGACAATATTTCTAAAAAGTAAAAAATTTAATTAACATTATGCTTTTTCACTGCATGTTTTCGATGGAATTGTATATTTAAAGATTCGTAACGAATAGATATTAAAAAAAGAAAATGTTTCCAAAAAACGAAAACAATATCCATTTTACAATAATTTATATTTTCTCGCAGCTGAGATATAGAAACACCCTGTGTGACTATTCCCGGGTTAAATAAAGTAAAAAAAATAAAAAATAACATTTAATTACAAACCCTAGAATTACATCTTTAAACAAATTATGTCATTACGAACTGTTGTTTTTTTAATAAACTCTTTACACACGTGACACAAGAATGCAACTATCTATTATTAATGATGCATTAATATCTACGCTCCCACATCAGAAAATGGGCCTGCCAATCTCGGAGCTTAATCCAAACTTAAATTACGTATCTTAAGTGTACAAACGAGGAAGTCGTGCAGGAGCATTGTCAGCGACTAATGATCTTAAAGGTCGGCGCCATAATTGGGAGGAGAGTAAGGAGGACGACGCGGAAAGACGAGATTAGAAGAAAAGGGAACGGCAAACGGGAAGAAACGGAGCGGTCCGTCGGCGTTCCCATGTGTTACCACGAGGTCGATCAGCTCGGTTTGTTCGAGCGAGCATGTGGGCCAACAATGCCCACTTCGGGAGAGCGACCGCGACGCACTTCACTTCGTCCATTATATTCTGTACACGTTTTCATGCGACCGCCGTGGCTGCGCTAGGTATTCCCCGTCGCAACGCTGTCGACAGCATCGAAGGGTGCTTCACCGGCCGTGCGGTTGAAAGATGCTGAAGTGCACTCGTAGAAATTCGCAACGTGGCAAGTAGCGTCGAGTCGCGCAACATGGGACCCTACCTGTGCCTTATCGGCGACGAAGTCGAAACTGAAGTTCCTTCAACGGAAGTTTAGCGATGAAGTCTGCACGCGATTCTAGATTCGGCCTTGAGATTCTGACAACATGGTCGTTTCTGAAAAAAAAAAAAAAACACTTTATATGATTTATGAAATATCAAATCTCTTACTTTAAGGCCGTATTCACATCTCATTTTTATTGATACATTCATGCATTTAACATACGTTATACATATAGAATCTCAGAAATAAATAAGCGCATTTTTAATAAAAGTAAGGTGTGAATACGGACTTAAGACTGCTCATTTGTCACAACGTCAAAAAATCTGCACGAAGGTTTTACAGACGATAAGAAATATATTATATATTTGGAACCTACCTATATACAAACTTGTTTTTGGGATCGTCTGTTTTGCTTGAATGAAACTTGTTCGTTTCTTCAAGTTGATATCTAGACACTAATTATTATTAAGCATATATAAATTACTATCAACATCCGCAGAAAAACAGGAAATACTTATAATTCACAGACAGAATAACAATGTTGCTAGTTGACGCTAATCTAATTGTATCTTCAATAATGTTGGCACTAATACTTGTAGAAATAAAAATTATCATGCATATCTTGTTTGCTAGAATCTTAAATCTCTCGTATGCATTTGCATTGATTATTATCAACATGTATTAAGCACTTGAGAAACCTCGCAGCTTCTGAGGCTGTCGTATAACGTTATTTTACTTTATTGTCATTGAAACCCGATCGCTATCTTTCCGCTTTAACCACAGCGGCAATCATTAATTTTCATTTTCAGTGTTTTCTTTGTTTAGATATTATTGCTACTCATAAATGCAAATGATACATGCAATATAATACTAATTGATATCAATCGTTGATTGGCAATACCACATTACATAAATAAACGGTTGTTGATGAAAAACGTAATAAATTTTTTGAATCCCGGCAATACACATGGTATGTATATGATGTAGGAACGCCGTTAACCTTCAAGTCAAGTACGATAAGTATCAATGCGTCGGAGATCCCGCGGTGGCGATCATGTAAAGTGAATTATCTCATCAGATTATATCGTCGTTGTCATTAGGGCTCGATCTCTATCGCCTTCTCTTCTCCCAGCCACCTACGGTGCCCCCGTTAACAATTCCACTTGATTCCATCATTGGCGACATTGGAGTTCCTGAATGAGTTCGTAACGAGATGCACAGCCAGAGGGCTGGGCCACGTCGGGGTTGCCAGCACGTGTCCTCAATGGACCAATCAAAGCTCACCCTCTTCTCATCGAATCTCTCCCCGGAGTCCTCTTGTTTCTCTCTCTTTCTTTCTCCTCTCATCCCCTCTATCTATTACTCTCTTCAAACGATTGGCAGCTTATGCACATTAGACTAATAAGACATCTTGGTTAAATCTAATGAATCGGGAGAATACGAGTTTCTTCTAAAAAAAAAAAAAAACTTCAGAAAGTGCTTTTGCTTTTTACTTATTTTATATACACGGGAAATTTATTACGTTTTTATGTTGTATTTTTACTAATAATAAAAATTTATCTATAAGTAATATTAATATTATTATAGAAGTGCTAATAATTTTTAGTATAAGTTAAAAAGATCACCACGATCGCTTTACTTGTTCAAATGTTTAACGAACCGATAGTGATTACGAAAGATAATAATAAGAGAGCAGTGGCGCATTGCTTCTTTTCAGTCTTTTAATTTACATAATGGAGCCTTGGGCGCCTCGAGTTTTTGGGTCAGTAAGAATCACTTCCAGCAGCGGATTCAAGAATTGCTGCGGTCGGTAAGACTTGGGTGATCGAACAAGATTGAGGCACAGCTCGTCCAACTCTTTCCTCAGTCGGGAGGGAATTCGAGAGAGTCCGTCGTCTGGCGGTTAACGACTCGTGAAGTCGTCGCTCGTAATTAATCATCGTAATGCTAATGACGTTCCTTAATGGTAAAATCTCACCGCTTGGCCGTAACACTCGGCTGGCTTGAAAAACAGAGTATCGTGGATGCCAATGATTAAGACTTGTTCTGTTCTTCGTGATAAATCTCTCGCAATTAACAGCTAATAGTAACAAATGTACAATTTGGAATCTTGTCGTTAAACGTGTCAATATACTTGTACACTGAACATGTGTAATATAAAATCTTTTTTTTATTCAAAGTCTAATTTGGATGTGACATTATCCAGTAAATCATATATCACTTAGAAATTAATTTAGCAAAAAGTCAATCAACTTCTTCATCCTATCTTACAATAACATTTAAAATCAAACTAACACGTATTGAGCTAGACTTCATAAAAGGCGTTCTATGAAATGCATGAATCGCCTTTATTCTTTCTCTCTTTTCCTTTCCTTTATAATATGTGTAACGAGGGGTGGCTTAATGCGGCCTGTTGAACGTGGGTGATTCGAGGATGAACGCACGCGTTGAGGCGGACGAAAAAGGCGCGAATCGCGCGAGCGTGAACGGACTCGATGGGACTCAGCCGATTTCGCACGTTAATCAACGGACCATTTAATTGTTGGGGTACATCGTGGCTTATTGTTGAAGTTATGGCAACAGATTTTGCAGATTACGATTCGTTTCGATTGGATGAACACAGTTGAATGAATACGAAAATAAACCATAACTTTTTAATTTTTAACAAAATACCTTCTTGTTTTTGTAACTTTTTTCTCTTGCTTTTTTTGTAATTTCTTCTTTTACTCTCTTTTGTAATTTAATGTAAATATATTCTTTTGTTCTGTAAACTTCATGAATTTTAACTTCAAATTCACTGGCGATACCCAGTACGTGAAGTTGATGGATTCCGCGAAACTCACTGAACCAAAAAAACGACTATGCAGCACCATAAAAACACAAAATTATAATTCCACGCAGTGTAGGCAATAATTCGTTCACTCACCAACATCCGCGCACTCATAAGAGTGTTAAAAATACGTGTGCATATATATGTATATATATGTACATACAGTGTTCAAGAGATTACAGAAAGACGAAAAGTTGTGCAGTCGGGCGCAGCCTCATATCGGTGGCTCGCCGACACGACGATTGCGACACGACTTTTAACAACCACTCTCGACATCCAGGAGAAACTTGTGACATCAAAACTTCGGCCGAGTCTCGCGATTGCTGTCGACTCGGCGATTTCTGAAGCTCGCCGTAAGAGCCACTGTGCTCTGAATGTCTTCAGGCGCCAAATTGTCCTTCGTGAAGAAACCATCGCGCTCATTGTCTTGAGCCATATTATATGGAGCTCTCAGAAATCGCGTGCTTTACTTAAAGGTTTGACTAAAAGAAGAATACTTTTCGCTTCAAAGTTGAAACATTGATTAAATCTAAGCGATGGGTAACTAAAAATTGAAGACTTTTGATAAGTTCAACTTAAAAGCGCAAAAATAAAAATGTTATCCTTAACATAATTTCGAATACAAGAAGGAAATCCGGTTCGAGCAAAAGGTTTCGTGTACGACATCATGTATAGAAATATCGGTATAAGAATTCTCCGGTAAGATCGACATTTGCACCTGTATAGGTTTTTCTATATACATATAATACTATATACATTACGCTTTAAGTTACAAATAAATAGTTGCAGCGGCGTTTATTTAAATTTTAGAACTATTGTAATTAAGAACTAATTAACCACTCTACTTTTCAAATATAGGAATTAGAAGAGACTCTATCCGCTGCATACTAGTATTATATCTTTTACCATTGATTAAATCAATGAAGTTTTTAATATGTCTAGAAATCGCTAAAAATGGCTTGAATTGAGCCAAAACGTTCGATCGTTTTATAATTGATATAAAAAACAATTTAATGTATGTTTTATTATAATGCACGAAGTACCACGCAATTTTGTTACTCTCAGTTGCCGTAGTGAATTTTTGTTAAAACTAAAATAATTTTGATTAAAATAATTTATTTAGTTTTATAAAAAGAAGCATTGACCATAAAGAAGTTTACGTGCGTCTACTTAACCGTTCCTGCTTACAGAACTTCGCCAATGATATTTTTAGTTCTCTATCTACCCGTATGTTACACATGTATATAAAGGCTGATTAATTTATAGGAAGTATCGCATTGAAGCAGTTTGTTTTTATAAATCGTATTTTTTTAAAGACGAGACAACGAGACAGCTGCAATTAGTAATTAGACATCAAACTACATTGTCAGGACTACATCGGGAAATACTGCCAATACATTATTCAACGGGGTTGTTTATCACATCCAGACACATTTGCCATATTTGAACAAGTTATAAATAGGTTGATGTAAAAAAAATACTACGTGTTGCTGTTACTTGTAAGTATTATACTACGATCGTATATGCTATATGTAATCTATGTGTATATAATTATATCACCAATGTTATAATTACGTAAATTATAAATTTTAAATTGTAAATTTTAAATAAAGGTTTAATTATATTATATATTTAAAATAGTTTTTTAATAATTTCTGCAGATATAACAATTTTATATTATTATGTATTTTTCAAAAATAAAATTTTTTATATTATGAGTACTTTAAAATTTAAAACTAAATCATAAGTAGATATTTAAATATTTTAAATTATTATATCTGCAGAAATTATTAAAAAACTATTTTTAATAATTGAACCTTTATCGATATAACATTTTGATCTAATAATGCACACAATACACTATTTGATCTACTAATACACTAGATCCAAATAGTAGATAAAGATTTAATTATTTTAAATAATTTTTACAATGCTGTATTGAATATATAAAAATTCACGGTGTGTACGCCTTACAATCGCACACTCCCTTCAAGCATTGTAAAGCATTAAGCTGCCCAATTGACTATATATATCTGTTAACTGGTTACCGGGTGACCTCGGTTCTTATCAAATGCGTTGACGTGATAGGAGTTGAGAGAATCGTTTGTTGTTCACGTTGAAACAGAAGAAATGGAAGAAGTACGAAAAGAGAAGGAAACCTGATACTGATTGCCCAGTCGGTATTTCAGACCCGACCCTTCATAAGTTCTCCTTTCTTCGGTCGTTCGGAACCATGGCAAAGGGTCACGTCAATTAGACAATTAGCGAGAGAAAGTCCCTTTTGAATCTCTGCGACACGTCTGACCCAATGATGGACGAATCGCGAGGCGCGTGTGGGCTCGAGGTCGAATAAATTAAATTCGTCGTCTTCTCGTGCCGATACGCGTCGTGGCAGATAAGCGTCTCCGTGGGATTTGTGTGTCGCAGTTTCGCCGTGTGGGATTCAATGTGCGTCGCGGGAACTCGTTAGACGCGATGAGCTCTGCACTATTCGTCCGTCACGCCGGAGCCCCCTTGCCACCGTCATAAAGTGGCGGTTTTGTTCTTGTTACCGTGTACCGTTTTATTGGCCATAATTTTTGGAGATTGGGTCATGCCGGGTTGATGAAAAAAATTCAATAGAACATCCTTTTCCTAGAGCACCGCATCGTTCGATGGAGAGGCTCGTTTTGCTTTCCCCATTGATCTTAGAAATCGGAAGCTGGATGAGAAATGAAATTGTACGATGATGTAGTAGATATTTGTACGTATATTCCTGAAGTATCGCTTTCTAAATATTAATTTTAACTTTTTATAAAAATAATAGGAAGTATGTCGCACTACAAAACATGTACGAAAAGATCTTATAAAATCTTCGGATAAGTAAAATAATCATAAGTTATTTGATGGATGGCGACATAATGCAAAAACATTAGTTGCTCTTTACTTTAAAATTCTCATTATCTAATCAACAATATGTACGTGGATACTATTACTTTCTATAAAATGTAATTTATGATTTGTCATTAATCAAGCTGTTAGTGCGACGTTCGTCATAAAGGTGCGAATGTCGAGAAGAAGCTGAGAGCAGCGTGGTTAATCGAGGAAATTCAGTGAAACCATAATTAGTGGCAGCGATCGTCGTTATAGCTGCCATGAAAGTTCGTCGGACCGGCAAACTAATGAACTTGTTACATATTTACACGTTGTTCGTGCCTACTGAGCGGCCTGGTGAGCGCAGAAAACCACATCGAATTAAGAGGTCCTCTCGCAAATTGCAGACGAGACACGAGAGAGCGATTTAAACTCATCGATCCACGACCGACCTCCGAATTCGCTCACACTCTTTCGTGCTAATAATGCCATTCCGATCAGTAAACAATTCGATCGATGTATAAAGTAGCTTTCTTATTATCACATTAATTATTAAGAAAAACTTTATATTTTAATAATTAAAATAATTATATATGTAAAATAATTATAATTTATATAAATTATAATAATGTATAATATAATATATAAATAATTTACAAAGGGTTTATTTTTGATTATATAATTTCCTGTAACTTCTCATTTATTTCCCAAACTAGATGTACATTTTGTTATAAGAGCTTATCCTAGCTGCTTTTCTATTAAATGACTGTTCAAAATACCTGTTCCATCCAATCCCGCGACTTTGACGTATAATAAATGTAAGATTGCGACTGTACGATTCCCCTCTCAAACTGAAGATCAATCACCATGCTACGAGAAAATCCGTACGTCGAGCATTCACGGCTAAGTGCCACCTCTCAATCATAATTATCAAAAGCCCAGTGATAATTGCACCGAGACCGCTTCTTCAATGAAACCCGCCATTTTTACATCTTCAAATAGCACACGAGAAGCTATGCGGAAGTAATAGCGCCGTGACGAGCGGACAGCTTCGACGCGCCTCACGGGGTGGTTTCGTGCCGTCGAAGTTGTCGTGGATCCACGACGTCTATCGTCCGGTCTTCCGAGTTCAAGGTCACCGAGTGCTTAGGAGGGTCGCATGTCCAAGAACGAGCGACGATGTATCGGCGTTCAGTGGTCGGCCACATGGTGAATTAAGGGTCAGCCCATTACCGATTTGACCTCGGATGACCCGGCAGTGTATACAGAGCTGGTTGCGTGCTGCTTGATTCAATTAACCCCACGACATACAAACACGCACGGGTACACGCACGCAGTACGGTGTGTGCATACGCGAACGCGTTTGCGCGTGTGCACCACTTCGCGACTCAAGATCCCGAAGTCGTCGTCGAAGAAGAGACGAAAGCTACGCGTGTAATACAATAGTGGATCGGTAGCTTCCTCTCAAGGGAGTGAATAAATGTAATTTGACGATCAGTACATTATCTATACGAAAAGAACAATTTTGCTGAAATATTTAAAAATTTAGCTATATATATAGATCTGAAAATTTTGTTAAACCATCAAAATAATTATGTAGGATGCTCAAACTGCTTGTTAGACTATCAAAATTTAAATTTTTGTGGCATTGCTCATTATTAAAGGCCGTATTCGTAATTGTGATTCAACCTGAGATCCGATTTGAGCTAGGTTTGAATCAGTCTTTCATTTGAAAAACGCTTCTCACACCACGATTTAATAAATCTGATTGGTTTGAAATTCGCTTGAAATGAGGATCGATCTACGATTATGAATACGGATCTGTAATTCTTATGTAATTATTTTGATGGTTTAATAAAATTATTTTTCGGATCTGCATTTAAGCTCAATTTTTAGATGATTCAGCAAAATCGTTCATGCATAAATCTAGTCAATATATTCAAGAATGTGAAGAGGAAAGTAATTTTATCATTTTACGCTTGGAGAAAAACATAATGATGGCATCTACAAAAGTGACAACTATACTAGTTTCTTGTGTAGAATGAATTTTATATGTACCTACATGGTTGAATAAACTAATATATACCATTGAATAATTTACAGTTGCTATTTTACAGTTGCGATAGCTATAAAATAGTTTATTCAACTATACATACATATATATGTACATTAATTTTACATATAAGCTTGTATAGCTGTTACTTTTATAGTTGCCATTATTATGTCTTTTTCTTTGAGTGTATTCTCATAAAATTACTCACTATTGGCGAGTAACGGTTTTTATTATCTATCCTTTTAATTCGAGATTAATATTTTATGTCTCCGTCATGATTTCCTATTAGTATTGGGTATACTTGTGGCTAGACATCACAGATAAAAATTGTGAATAATTTTCCGTTTCCTCCAGGCATCGTCGATCTTACCGGAAATGTACATGTCCGTCGAGTTTCCTAAGCTACGGGAGCTGAGTGTGACCAATATTTCTTGATTAGAAAGCCGCGCAGCACATCGGATGCGAAGGCGTTCGCGAAGAAGAAGAAGAAGACGAAGGGGAAGAAGAAAAACATGAAGAGTCGGAAACGAGAGAAAGAGAGAAGTTGGAGGAGAGGAAGTCCCATCTGGTTCGCCGTGGACCACTTGTAGAGAGGATCCATCAATCACTTGTGTCCCGCGCCTCTTCCCAGTAGCAAGAACCTGCAGAACGTCTTCGCCTTTACAACGGCGTCTCCAAGGAAGTCAGGTCCCATCCTTTGCCTTGATCGTCCTAGGGTCTCTCGCTTCGCGCAAAAAGTGCGTAATAATCCGCGCGCGGGCATTGTGCTCCGGCGGACGTGGAGAAAATAGTATGCGCATGTTCTCAGTCACCTATGTGTATCCGCTGGAAAGTCAGTAGGGATTGTAGCGGCTATTGACAAATGGCTTGAGCTCTCGTGTGATGTTCACGCAATCTGGGCGATTGTTGGTACGCATTCAGGATTTCTTTGCTGAATCGTAAACAATGGTATCTTAATATTTACTAGTTGTTTATCATTATACTATTCTAAATTCTCGCAGTATCTTCTTCGCATTCTAACGTTTCTTCTAAATTTCGTTATTATAACGAATTTTCATGCTCAGAATGAGGGAATGCGCATAAAGAGAAAGTTGTGAATACGGAGGAATCAGAGAGACTAGGACAGGAGAAGAGAGATTGTCCAGCGAGGAAAGAAGAAGACGACTTCGGCTCGGCTCTCTCGGAGGCGAGATTGTGTGTTAATGTATGGCTGGCATTCGGACGACAACCGTGACAAATTGCTTTATTAGGTTGGCAGCCCGGGAGCCTTTCCACTCGCAGCTCGCACCTCACGGCCACCACTCATCGTGATTGTACGCTCTATTCTCCTCCGCCTCTTGTTCTTCTTCATTCTACTTCGTCTTCTTCTTTCAGCACGCGGCGGAAGACAACGTAACACGCGGTTGGATGAATGGATGAACGGGGATTCGCGCCGCGGGAGGGCGGTCCTTTTTTGAAATCGAACCGATCAACCCAAGCTCGATCCCGTGGATCTACATGGCAAGATCACACCTACATATTGATCTATAACACTATTGGAAAGCTTATGTATCTCCTTTTGTAACTTGTTCATCTATACATCTATCGTCAATCTCAATTTTCATAATTAATTCTGAATTCTGTCCGCGTTAAAGGAAATTATTTAAAGCTTAAATAATACGCAAGTTGCAAATATTTATATCTCGTAAAAATATTGTTTGTAATATCTACAATTTACCGTAACTAACATATTTGATATATTATAATTAAAAAATAAGGAAATAAAAATATTTGCGTGGTTTGAGAAAATTATTTTCATGTTTAACACATGTGGCAATTCTTCGTACGCCTTTAATATTTATACATCGCCAATTACGTTCATGCATATCAACTTCCAACTGCGGTCTCTCACATCATCAGCCGCTACTCAGCGGCTCCACAAAAACCAGGTCCAATCTGGCATGGCGTTCCCGAATCTGATTTATTGATGCCATCTGGATAAATCACAAAGTGTGATTAGCTTTGACGTGGTACAAAAGACGCGGCTACCGCGCGAGACCGCTTCAGGAAGCCGATACGCCGCGGATCGGCTACCATTACGTCACCTGGGCAAGGTTGCCGCCACCTTGCAGCTCGTGCGTCCGCACCAGCAATCCGGACGAGAAGGCGCGGATTATTAATGTTCGCGCCTGCCCGTTAATGGATCGGGGGTCTCCCATTCGAACACGGACGAATGTAGTATGCGGGTCCAGCTGTGTGGACGCGTTATAAGATCCTTTTTTGCGAGGTACAATGTCCTGGCGACTCCCGGATGCGGCGTCATTTCCCCCCCCCCTCTGCCTAACCCTGGTCTCCCTTGCCATACCTTACCAGGTTCTCCACGGCGAAACCGGGCGATGCCGTTTCCTCGCCGGCGACTAGCAACGGTGCCGAATACCAAGCTGGCTACTTCTATTCTTGGAAAGGTTATTAACTCTAGAGGATTAGCATTCGTTATTTAAATCAAGTCAACTACCTAATGATCTATCGTCACTTTCATTGCTCTTTCGACGTCGTTCCCCATTTTGGTTAGCCTTTGAATTAACCCTTTGTATTTTATAATTAGTAAAGATATATATTCCGTGTGAATTGTGATTATTAAAAATACATATGTTATAGTCACAACTAGCAGTTTATGTATAATGACAATGCATTTCTGGCAATATATGTCAATGGAACTATCCTTCCCACGAAATCGCTAAATTAGATAGAAATTGTTAAATCTACCGCGACAAATGTGCCCGTTAACAGACGTCTAGCGGTACCAACGAGGTTCTCCGGGAACGTTTAATGAACGTCAACTTGACGTGTCCAAGTGAACGATGCAAATATACTTGTGGAAGTCACAGGAAGGCTTTGACGGGGACGATTAGCGACGACAAATCCGAAGAAGCGGGCACATCCAGCTGCCCGCAGAGCTTTCAATGTATAAATATAGAAATGTTTGCGCGCGATCGTTATCGAGACTAATGTTGACTCTGGGGCTATCAGACGTCGTCTAAAGTCAGACGCGTGCGATTGAACCAAATGCTATAAGTGGAACATGGGAACAGTCCGGATTTCTGGTCCACGATCACGTCGCGCATGTCGGGCTCGTCAATGAATAGATAACGAAGGAGAATGAGCTAGTTGAGGCGGTTTGATACATCGGCGACATCGCCGCAACATTCATCTGCATAATTCATTCTTATCAGTACGATTCCCTCAAGCAGAGATTCTCAACCGGCAACATTAGACACCTGGAGAATATATTTCTGTGGATGTAAAATCGATCGGCGCGCGGTGTAAGGAAGTATTAATTCAATACGTCAATTAATTATATGCTACAGTGTTTATAGATGTTACTATCTATTATGTATAAAGTGTAATTAATTAAATTATCGACATATACAGCATTTAAATTATATGTGTATATATAATATTAAGTTTCTAATAATTATATCAAAAATTAAATTTTTTACAAATCTTACGTGTGTAAAATGTATTAATATTAGAATTAAATTGGGTCTATATATACGGAGAGAAAAGAAGAAATATTATTGAAGCGTACTCTTTTATAAGAATTACATTCTAAATGTCTATAAGATTAGATGTCAAATTTAGTTGTTTATGCAATATATGTACATCCCATAAATATTTCATTTCATAGTTCATAGTTGATAAAGATCTGAGATCTTATAGCTGAGAGAAGCAACAGCTTTGACGTTATGATATTAAACGTGGTTCACAGGTCGCGGGGAACGGGTTCTCCACACGTAAGAATAAGACGCCTACCGTATTTACCCGTTCTGAATTCCTGAGTTGTGGTTCGCCCCCTCGTGAATTGTTGCGTAGCGCAAACCTAAACTCTTAACTCTTAAGCTCGCATGACTCGCCGGCTCAACCATGTACAAGGTGGCTCGATATTGCTGCGTGATTTAAGATTGCAGGAAGTAACTAGAGGATTTAAAAATATTTGTACACGTGATAGATATTTAAAATATCAATTTTCTCCAGGAGGTATATAGAAAATAATTTGTAAATATTAATTAGCCGCTCAAATCGATTTGAAAAATTATGAAAGTATAAAAGCAAAAATTTTTAATGAAACAAAAAACGTAACGAAATGTTTCTGATTGCGTAATGTCTGAGATCGTTTATGGTTATGCGCGAGCTGGTATTACGAACATTTAAATCGGAGATCGGAAGTCGCCTCGCGAAGCGGACAGAGACAAATCGAGATACTTTAAGCACACCCTGTACTTACACAGATGTTTAAGAGCTAAGCAACTACTCAGAGCGAGTGAGTTGATGCGAGCCGCGTATCACGAGAAGGAAGTTCAATTTAACCCAATAAAGGACAATCAGAGGCCGACGGCGACCAGAGACGAGTACCTACTACTCTTCTGATGGTTAAACGGATCTACCGAGAGACTTCGCCTTCGGCTCTTTTCTACCTAGAAGACGAGAAACTAGTCGCTTACCAGATATTTCATCATTGAGAGAGATATCACATCATTACAACGAATATTTTTATGCAAATAACGGAAGCAGAGTAAGTACATGTTGGTTTGTAAGAAATAAGGCCGCGATTCTTACGGAGTAGTTGATACCGTAAAAAGTTACAGAAATATTATGCAAGGTATAATATCGCATCTTATAATAATTTTTTAATATATTTGTTATGTTAAAAAGATAGGTGGTTTTAATTTTTACTCAAATGTAGGCAATGTCTCTGGTGAACTTCCATACAACAATGAGGAGAATGTTCACTCGGCGTATCGTGAGGTTCCTCTACGGCTCGCAGAAACGTATTATGGGCTGGCACTCTGTGCGAAAATGGAAAAGGCCAATTCCATCCATTCTTCGAGCTCGGCCTCGTGCGAACGACGAGGAATACGGGGCTCACGATGCACCGAAGCGTAAAACCGGTGACATGGACCAAGTGGGTTTTCGTGCAGCAGATTTCTCACAAAAGACCGCAAAAAGGACATGCGCATCGCGTTCTGGGAGGCAGCTAAAGGCCATTGGAAAAAGGGTGCGACAAAATGGCTCTTGTGATCCGCGAGTATATCGATTACGGGATTGATCGCCGAAAATTGCTGATAATTTCCATCCATGACATGCACACGATAAACAAAACGAGGAGATAAAAATAATGGAAAATGCATGCTTTTTTCTGAAATATGATATAAGTATACATAAAGATTAGTATCATCATTTTTTTTATTTAAAACAAATCGGTTTTCAGATTTCTATTACATGCTTTACTTTCATCTTTTATAATTATAGAAGTATAATTTATTTCTATAATTGCTATGCTAACATATATAACAAAAATAATGTTTTCAAATTTTAATCGTCGGTATAATCGGATTGTAAAAAGATTCTTCATGGAACACTTTTTACACGCGACATTTTACATCGTGAAAACATCGGTCTGACTTTCGTCACGTCACGTATCAACGTTTATCTCATATGCGTATGCACGAGAGCAGCATCGGTATCGAGATCTCACGAGGTCCATTTGGAAGCTGGTGATGAAAAGAGCGAGAGGTACCTAGTAGATTAGCGGGGGCTCACCCTCTGCCCACCCCGCTGGTCGGATAAGGGGGTTCCAGCATTAGCGATTATACGCATCGCGGCGCCCATACATCGGGTGTCTCCGTGTGGAACTAAACAGACAAAATGGCCACGCTCTAAATTCACCCTCCAGATTCCGTTTTCCTTTTGCGAGAAAAGCATCTCTCTTTTTCTTTCTTTCTCTCTCTCTCTCTCTCTCTCTCTCTCTCTCTCTCTCTCTCCATTGCTTTCATTCGTGCCAACGAGAACAATTACTCTCTTCGTCTAGGAGATACCTTCGCAACAGGCAAGAGTCACGAGATTTTTGAAAGTGTTCCTCGCTTCTTACCGGAGAGATATGCCTCTGTGAGTCGGTGAAAAGCGTAGTGGCACTCGTACACCGTCGTTGTCCAACATCAGTCACGCACTCTTAACGCGAAAACAATTTATGACAGAATATGTTACAAATGATATATAGAGTACCATCAAATAAATCACAATGTTTTAAATATTTCGAAAATAAAATTTTTGACTATATATATATATATATATTATTATTTCATAAATTGTAAATATTTTATTTGACAATTAAAATGTTAATTAAAAATTTATAAGTAACCAATGATTATCATTTTTTTAATTATAAATAAGTAGTTTAAACAGAAGAAAAATATATTGAGCGTAGACGTTTAATTTCCTGTACGATCCTTCTTAACCGTATGACAGCTGTTGACCCAGTTTCCGAACCCACTTCATCTTATTGTCAAGGACATCGTAAGGATGAGATCACGCCCTTTGCACTCCGCATATGCCTCTCTTTCCCCGCGGGAGATCAACGAAACACTTTCATGTGCAACGGATATGCGCACGGTTAATCCTCTTTCCATCAGGCCGGTAAACATCGGCTATTCGAGTCTAGGGTAAATCCCAAGCCATGCTTAACGCGATCATTTTGGAAATCGGATTTGGCGGCATTGTCTACATGAAAGGGATGACACCGATCTTACCCTCTGCGCATTTTTCAAGCTGCTTTCGTCCACTGATGCATACCTCAACATAGTGTGACAGTCCTTTTAAGCGAGCCGATCTGATGCGGGAAGCAAAACGTAGGATACACGCGTTATGACAATGAAGAAAAAAGAGCTAGTTTTCTTCTTCGATAATAAAGAAAAAAAAAATATAATTTTTTGTAAAGAAATATATGTATAATCGGAAGTTGAATAAGCAGGATCATTAAATACAGCTTAGATGTTAGAGTATTTAGTTCTTAACTTTTTTTTTCAACGTATTCATTTCTGCGATGATCAAAAGATAGCGGATCGTCCATGGCATCTGTTTTGCATGAAAAGCCGAGTAAATTGCGAAAAAAGTCGTTCCCATGATTTCATCGCTTGCGTAAAATGCAGATTTTTCTCCTGTAAGTGAATAGACATTTGCGTTCGTGAGTTAATGCAATTATGGGCTACTTTATAAGAGATCGGTGCATTGCGTCTATCAAAGAACGAAGAAACGCGGTAAGAATCAATTATAATATAGCGTTTAATAAAGTAGTTACGGAGTTTTCATCGATGCTTATCTCTGTTTATTGATTACTGATCGATAGTGGTAATAACATTTCATTATCTCAATAAACTTTTTCCATACTTGCCTTTTATTATTTCGCGTTTCCATGAGAGATACGCGTAATATTAAATTTAAATATAAATTGATAGAAGCAGCTGATCGCGAGATTATAAGTTATTACACTCCTTTGTATTCAACGATGAGAAAAACCTAACCGCAGTTAAGCTTTCATTGTCCGTTTGTTTAGTAAATTTTCGCATTTCTACGTATCGATTATTTCTGATCAGGTCACGCTCAGCGGAAGAAGAGTTACGAGATATTATTATGTGATCATCCTGTTATCGCATGGTGTGGCCGTCAATTGTACAGGCTCGCTCTTTGGAGGCTGCTTCTGACCTTCGAAACAATTACTTGCAATTAAAGTCGTGGCGTAAGGGCCGAATACACGATGCCTTAATTTCTATACAAACTTTCGACTCGAAAGTAGATATATATAAATTTAAAAGTGAAATTTTTATATTACTTGTAATTGAAAACGCAATTTCCTCCTTCCACTGATATATAATCAGGTAATTTCGGAAGAGTTCTGTTATTTGATATTGGCAAATATATGCCAAGTTTTATCATAATAACATGCGATAGAAAGTATCCTTAAAAATAATAAGAAGATAAACAGACATTTCACGCAGTCGGAATGTGATATTGCCTTGTAATCACCCGTCATCGTCTTTTAGTTATCACACTTATTACAGCTTAAAGACCCCCAAGTGCCTTCGAAGAGTTTAAATATGGTAACCGCGCTATTATTTCGCGGTAAATACCCGAGCTGTTTAGGTTCTAATAACTATATACGTGTATGAGGTAACATATTCAGTCCTCATACGAAATAAATTACGGTCAACGTAACTCCTGCTTAACTCCTGTCACGATAGAAATTATCGTCTCATTATTGAGAGGACGTGTAACGACGGCGGCCTCTCTCCGATTCGGACGAAAGAAAAATTACCTTCCTACCAACTCGTGCGTCTTCGGTAGACCACAAAAAGTGGTCGAAGAAGGCAGAAGACATCGAGAGCTCGCGTATGAAAAAGACATTAGAACGCTACCGGCATGCATGACTCTTCAGGTACCTCTTCGTTCTCTTTGATCCCACGACGAGCTTCTGGAAACTTCAAGGTCAATACGTTTCGTGTGCGGCACTGTAATTTAGCTTCCGACTAATGTCACTTCTTTACGAATTATTTTAGAATTTTGTATACATTGAATCGTGCAATAACGCTATTTGCATGAGGCCATATAAAAATGTCACATAAATTTTTGTGCCTTTTGCCTTTTCCATTAATGTAGATTAATTTCTAGTTCAACTTACGTTACCAGTTAAAAAAATTTTCCAATTCTAGGAAAAAAATGAAGAGTAAGTTGAACCGAGATTAAAATTAACCTACACTGGAAGCATTAATATGCCTCCTACTTGAGCTTCTGATTCGGAAGCAGTCAGTCTATCGAATCTGATGTGCGCATAGTAACGCGTGATAAGTAAGTTAGGAATCGAACAATCGCGATGAAATTTTACTTTTGAAGAGATAAAAATAATTATTGCGTAGAGTTGTATTGTAGATATAAGAATATAATGAAATTGAAAGCGGCCGCTACGGATTTCAAACGAAAGTGGCATTGCTTTCAGATGTTTACTGTTTAATAAACATTGAAAAGAGGTGTACAGACGGCGTGGCGCTCTACTTTTTACTGTTGTTCGGAATCAGAGAAAACGTTTTCCCTGTCGTTAAAATGATATGCGCGGTGCACAAGTAATAACGACCGGCTGTGGCCGGTAAGCAACGCTAATGGAATACGCTTAACTGTATAGTTACAAAGATCCGTTGACTTGACTCAATATAGACGATAAGCGAGTTCACCTTCGCGAATATTGTAGTGCCAGAAAAAAAGCATAGTTTGGTTTCACTGTATCATTAACCCCGTGAAATTTCCAATCACAATGTCTGACAATCCGAATGTCAGGCTCAATTTGGTAATAGAAACACTTATCGCGCAAAATAAATGGATGTAAAGGGCCAAAGGTGAACAAAATATCTTTTCCTTTATGACGAGTAATCTTATTTTTCACGCTTATTTTTTTAAATATTACATTCTGTCAAAAAAGCTATATGGAAAGAATAATTTTGCTGGAGTATTAAAAAAATTTAACCTATATTTATATATATAAATATAGATTTGAAAACATATTTTGTTCAACTATTAAAATAATTATGCGAAACGCTTCAAAAATTATTTAAACTATCGAAAATTTTTGCAGCATTACTCGTTATATTTGAGTTTCTTACATAATTATTTTGATGGTCCAATAAAGTTGTACTTCCATTATATCTATTATAATATTTAGTCTATTTTGTAAATATTGGTTTATTTAAGTGTATTTAAACAACCATTAACATAACAATCAAATGCGAATTTACATAGCACAATGATGTTCATTACTAAACATGTTTAAGAAAGAAGAAAAATTACTTGCTTTAATCAGATACTAATTCCATCGATCACACAATAAAGCCTTGGTAGAATGCATGAGAACTCTGTTTCTGTGCTGTATAAGAAAATTGCAATTTAGTAATTTAATTACTTAAAGCGCGTTACGGGAACATGAAAATCAACCATTGTTTGAGATTCACAGACTTTGTAGAAAATTCCAAGTTTACAAAGCATGAGTATCAATGAAAAGACATAATTTCAATTTTAGGTGATTTAGGATAACAAGGCATCCCAATTTTATTCTTCACACCTTAATCAATGTTTCCGCGTGACGGATAAAAGTGATCGGTAGTGGTGTGTTAAAATGTGTGATATATCTCGAAAAAAAAACGCGCTCGAAGGTCGTGAGGTAGCAGGTTTTCTCGCTCGTCAGCGCGGCCAGGTATAAGACGAAGGGATTCTGGGATTCATTAGCGTAATTAACAGGCCCTCATTAAGCGTATTATGGAATGTCTTTGCCAGCGGGTCCCGACATCGGCTAGCTTTCCGCAAACGGAATCACGCGTCAATTACATTCGAGTCGCGTGTTCCTCTTTCGACTCGCACATATTTCTTTATCAGTGCTTTTCACAGAAAATTTATATCGAAGAAGCCGAAAGGCTTGCCATATTTCGTTTCTATAATCAACGAACCCGTATAAATATGTTTTAATATTCGTTAATTAATGCAAGAAAAGTCACGATGTTTTTTGTACTTCTAATTTATTAGTAAATTATACAACTCTTTAAATATTCACGATTTTATGTGTCTGCTTATTGTAGAAAAATATATAAATTATAATTGCATATATAAATTCTGAAAGTAATTAATTAATATTAATTATGTAAATCGTAAAATTTAAAAAAATGGTTATAAAAGTTATTTATGATCGAATTAAAATCAACATAAATAATTACATAACGTTATATATTTTAAGTAAAATAATATCTGTTTTCCTTAAGCAAAGAAATTGTTTTCGATAATACTTCTTCATCACATGAGTAAGGCGCTTATGTAACAGCATTCCGTTGCATGCGGTTGAATGTTAACGATACATTATTCAAGGAATAAAAAATTATGACCTTTCCAGGACTTTAGCCACGAACACTTCATACACTACTTTGCGCGGCTTATTAATTAGAGTTTCTTGAATGATAAGATAAATCTATGCATACACGTGTATACATAAGCCGACATAAAATATTCTTGCTTATCTTCCTTAATATTCCACAATGTGCAATAACAACCGCGTTAATAAGTATGTATATACAATTACGCTTCCGTAACTCATGTAACATGTAGGATCATGAGTAAGTACAAATATCTATCTAGATTAAAATTTGCAAAAAAACACTATTATGATTTATTTTTATGCATGTCTGGAATGCTGAAGATAATTAAACATTTGAAGAGTGCAGAAGTATAGAAGAAATTATTTTAAGTAGTACGTTTACACATGTTTGTCCACGTTTGTACACATATTTATTTAAGATCTAGATCGCTTAATTTAAAAAGTAAGATTTTATTTTGATGCATATCGCTGTAATAAAATAAGTAATCATGCTATCATCTCCGATGCTTTTATTGATACCGTGGCAACTTTGCTTTGATCTCGTTAACGTTTACATTCGAGAATACTATCCCAGAGGGTCCGAATGTAAAACGAAGCACGCGACGTGTGCGCGCAACAAAGGCTTAAGGGCGCAACTTTCTTTGGGGTTGACGCGTGCCATTCGGCCCCTGAAATAGGAGGCGATGATAGGTTGAAACGGTGATCCGACACCATTCCTACGAATTATCAAACGACCATGAGGGTGGCTATTCCTTGGTCGTCAGCTTTTGATCTTACTTACGAACCCTTATGTTTACGTGTTAAAGTGACACGCGGTCGGTACCATCTGCTTGCGTAATGCGCGTGTTGCGGAATATAATGGCGGTTATCTTATCGAACTTGACTTTTGAAGAACAAAAATAAACTCGTTGGAAACCGTACGTAATAGATTCTGTCGAAAAAACTGAAAACATAAAAAACTAATAATATAACAATTCTACTTTCTTATAATTTTATAATTATGAGTCTAATTACCTTAATATAAATCATTACAGTTATATTATATTTGTCAATTTTTACATTAAATCCTATATTATTAAAAATATTCGTTTTTTCAGAAAACCTTTCAGTCAGCGAAAAATTATAATCACGTGGCCTTCCTGAAAAAACGTTTTTAAGAATCAGTACCATCTGAAGGAGTGAATATTCAAGGGTGGGGGATTAACGGACGGGTGTCGCCGCGAATATTTTATAAATTAATGTCAATGTGCCCAGCTGTATCCGATTACACCGGAAGTAGCGGGTACAATGAAACACGCGTGCGACTTGCAATCGGGAGCTCACAAGGAAAAGACACAAGAGGGGAAGAACAGACCGGGCGAAAAAATGCTTTTGACCATGCATGGATTTCCTCCCACATTGTAAAGTAACCCCGTGCACCCTCCGCTACAGGGCGGCTTTTTTACCGACAGTCTGCTCCGCGAGTTTTTTTTCTTGTTGCCCTCCCTTCTGGCGCGACCCCCTCGCGATTGTGTTCGAGGTACCGGGGGCGTGAACTCTGGCTGCCACGAGTAACCTCGAGGCGTTTTTCGCATTTGCGAGTACCGCTAAAGTTGAATCCTAAAAGGAACCGTTAAAGTTTATGCACAATCCACTGGAGGGAGTTGGCACGCTAGATCGTTTCTAACAAATATGCGCGTATATTTTAATAAATTTGATATAAAACATTTCATCAAATATTGCACTTTTATTCACATATCGAAATATGCCTTTATTATATTCAATTTAAATTTGTTTTTAAATAAAACTAATTAAGAGATTTATGCCCAATTTCTTCACCTCTAGACAACTTTATTCAAGAGATATCTCTCAGAATACAATGGAAATATCTCCTGGATAAGGTTATCCGCAACTTATCTGGAAGAAATTGGGCATTAATCACGAAATAATAAATATGAATGTTAGAAAAGCTATAAGCTCTTCAATACTGTGAATAAATATAATTTTACTTTTTTAAATTATTTGTTGTGACAGTCTATCCTACATATTTATGCATATTAAGAAAATTTATACAAACATATTTAAAATTACTAATAATAAATATATGTAAATTAATTATAAGCCATATATTCAGTATATATTTAAAACTTGGATTTGTTTTGTACGATAACGCATTACGATTGTTTGCGAATAGTAAGCAACATCATCACCATAGTTTACGATCAATAATTTTTTGCTTATTTTCTAATATGACAAAACATGAATTGATAGCAACCATTCAATTATACCATATGTTCTGATCTTATAGTCTTTCGCGAGCAATTACTAATAAAAAAAATTATTAGCCGTTCCCGCTGATTTGTCCCTGGCAATATACTCCCCTAAAAACCACCTTAACTTCTAATAATTTATTCAGATATCCACCGCACGCTTTGCTTGCTTTCTCTATTCTATTTGTTCTTTTAGCAGAGAGAGCTTTATATCTCAATCTTCCCCTACTTGAAAGGTACAACTTAAACTTCAGAGATGAGCACATTTTTTTACGATATAAACTATATCTTTTATCCAAAAAAAAAAAGAGAAAAATCCATAAGATTATATCCTCTAAATGTACACTGAAATTAATTTGCAAACAGTACATTTAAAAGACTGACGGATAATGATTCGAGGTAGAATTATTGTATTTATTTAGTTATGTATTTTCACACATATTATAATTTAAGGATACAATTTAACTTGTAATTAGCGTGTAACAAATAAATACAGTGCTCCATAAATTTATCTAGATTCACTCCTTCGTTTGATAGACAGCCGACCCGACCCGTCCTCATGTCCAAGCATGTCACTAGATAAGATCTGAGGTTACAGCGTTGCTGTTAATGTCAGATTAGTGTCACTAGCCCTTTTCCGAAACGACTCGCTCGAGAATGGGTCAGAATCAGGCGTGCGCCCGCCGTCTATCGGGCTTTACTCTCTTTCTCCGCTGCACGGCTTTGCTTTACGACTACTGTCGAGTGAGGGCCGACCCTTTTGCAAATCTGTTTATTTTGCGCGAGTTCGCTGGACAGGTAGGTCCTCGAGAGGATCCACCCTCATGCGATCGGCAGTCTGAAAGAGACATCGGGTTCATATTGTCCCATTCTTGAAAAAGCTTGCCGCATTCTCGAGATTTACACACCAATCCTTTGATTCTTTCTATTTCTTAAGGGATCAAGTGAGTCTTTCAAACTGCCACTTGACTTTTTAAAATTATGTTACAATCGAACATGCTGCCTTTTAAAACAGTAGTATATAACAACCGATATTCAATTTTTTGTACTTAATTCGATTTGGTAGATTTTAATATGCACAGAAAATAAATCAAATTTCTTTTATTTCGTTTAAAATTATTCAAAGTAGTTAACTAATAAATAATGACATAAAAGTCTTTTTATTAAATAAAAAAGCTTATATACATTGAGTTATAATTAAGAAACTTATTATTAGAAAGAATATACATATAAAAGAAAGATTTACACATTTACTCCTTTATTGGATAGTGAAAAATGAGCAAATAGCAGTAGCACAAATGATAAAAAAACTATGCAGATGGGACAGTAAATTACCAAAGAGAATGCGGGAATATTTAACGAGATTATCGCGATTTCCTCATGAGAGTTAATGGCACATAATTTCTTAATTACGTTAATGACGATCATAAATATAAATCGTTATACTCGGTGAACATTCAGAGAAATTGTAAAAAAAACTAATTTATTCTTATCAATTTTACAGTTATTTTAATTCATACTGCATTCACATACGCTAATGTTTTTATGAAATATCTTTAATAGTAAAATGGAATTCTTTATTATTTTTTTTGTATAATGATGACAACACTTTTGTCATCATTAAAAAAAAAAGTAATATTATTTATTAAAACAAAATATCTGCTTTTCCTTTTTTTTTATGTTCCGAAATGAGTACACTTTTACTTTGACGGTCAACAAAAAAAGCAAATGTCAGTTACTAGTTTCACCCTTGCTTCAATATATGGAGTTGTTCGAGTTTCGTTACTGTGCGCGCACGTTTGTGTGCGCCTTTCTGCCACGTGTCTGCAACCCTTATGAGACAACCGATATGCTGGGCGGAGTTCTGCGCCCGGTTCCTTTCGACCTTTGTGATCTGCGTCGTGCAAGTCCACCACCTGGAACTACAGAAGTTCGGTCGATTTTTCGTCGTTAGAGCCGTTGAATAACGTTTGTCTTTGAAAGTTTTAATATCAGCTTATTTGTCCCCATTATAGCAAAAGATTTTCACATGGCATTTTAGAGTTTATTTTCTGCCAGTGTTTTTCCTTCAGTCCATTGTTAAAAGGCTCTTTTACTGAAGATGTTACGTTAAAGATTTTTTAAATAAAATATCATGATTTATAATATAAAAAAATTGCTATTAAAAATGTATGTTAATGTAACAAATATTACGGCATGGAAAGAACAGTTTTGCTAAAGTATTTAAAAATTTAGATATGGATCTAAAAATAATTTTGTTGGATTATTGAAATAATTAAACGCTTAAATAAAACGCTTAAACTAATTGCTAGAATATTAAAACTTTTTGTAGCATTGTCAAGTATTTACATACACTGTAACAATGTTATTAAATTTAATGTACTTTTAAGTTACACAAATTAAATTTAATTTCATGACATTAAATTAAATTTAATGTACCTACCCATATCTGTAGCTGAAAAGTAGATATACTTGTGTATATATTCCATGAAATTTTAGTGTGCTTTTTATAAAAATTCTATGAAATTTAGTACATCTTTTATTAAATTTTATGTAGATTTGCAGAAAATTTAATACATGTAAATATTAGATTTAAGTTACTTGTGACTTTATTCCCATTGAATATTTTTGATATACCTGCTTGAGATTTACTTCCATTACATGTAACGGAAGTGAAATTAATTTTTTTCAACAGTGTAATTATTTAAGTTTAAGCATTTTATGTAATTATTTTGATATGATACAACAGCATTATTTTCAGATATCTAGCTAAATTTTTAAATACTTTAGTAAAACTGTTCTTTTCATGAAGCAATCATGATATATACAAAAAATATCAAAACTATATATCATGACTACTTTCCAGTGTATATATAATTTTTAAAGATAAAAGTACGGAGCTAACAAATATCTTCTTTATTTCAACTTAATTTATGACACTTCACATGGTATTCACGATACATCTCGACTGCGACAGCGACGGTTTTCAGCACACGGAATGTCGCGGGTGGTGGAAGGAAGGGACGAAGTAATAGAATTAGTTCGGCCAGACGAGGAGACCTCATTTGCCTTGCTATAACACGAGTCAAGTTCCGTCACGAAGACCTTAATATCCGCTACTTCCGCCGCCTCCTACTCATTCGTTTGTTTATTCGATATCGTCGACCGTCTTACGAGACCCGAGCCTCTTTCTTCCTGACCTTTATGCGATAATACAATTCTCATATGGCGCTATATCTGCGATGGCTGATTTATGAAATGGTCGGTGATATTTGTACATGAATACTGAGGGGAATATCGAAAGAGTAATATGGAAAGTAAAGCTATTTGACATTATGGAGAGGAGACACATTACGAACATCTTTCGAATTCAAATTATCACACATTCCCAATAAATGCGTGATAAATTATTAAATAATCAAAAACGTGGTTTTCGTAAAATTTTTTAACAAATTAAAATAGTAATTTTAAATGATTAAACATTCTCAAAAAATTACCCAGTATTTCAACTATTTAATGAGATAAGACATGTATGTTTAATGTATTGTTTCAAACGGGGAAATATCGCCTCATGACCGTGGCCGATTATTATCGCAATTAACAATATAGGATGTCCGTTTTTTACAACGAGTTAAAATCATTCCGCACGCGAAAACTCGTACGTCGAGAGATCTGTATTGTCTCGTGGACGATTCACTCGCGAAGTAGCGAGCAAGAAATCCGATGTGGGTTAAATGCTAATTGCTCAAAGTCGGGCGGTGGCGAATCCCTCGGGTGGCACGATCTGCGGCCATGATAAAGCGAACTACACGAAGTACGTGCGTTCTTATCCGCGCTTACATTGGGAAGGTTAAGAGTATCGTGTATGCGGCGTTGGAGTTCTGGGGCACTTTTAGCTTTCGTGTAACAGTTGCGTGCTGCTGCACGTTCACTCAAGCACGACCGCCGCTTGGAAAAAGTTTAGTGCTTTCTACAATCCTAGAAATAAAAGTTATCGATATTACGAATTTAACACGCCGCCTGAACTGCACCTAATAAATGGGTTCATAAGCAATATCGATCCTGTTACGTGGTAAATCTAATCTCAAGAGGATACAAAGATCGTATATTCGAACGTTATTATTATCGTCGTGAATAATTTACCAAGTTATTAATCACGGATACGATATGCAGACAAAAGTTTGCGACGTTTGTGTCAATTTTATATCAACTGCGTCGTGATTGTGATCCGTATTTTACTGTTTACCTTCACGTGGTGATAATGTCATGCTTTTTCCTCTGACAGTCGGTAGAAAGAAATGGGGTCAGTTTCGCGCAAACAATATTATCTAATATAACGTGCGAAAGAATGATACATCAAATATGCACTGTATAGATCAATCAAGACGTAATAGCGATAAAGTAATAAATGATGACGCAAATCTCTTGCTTTTTTTAATTTGTAGAACAAAAATAAAGCTCTTTCCGTCAGTAGCTTAATTCTTTTTTGTATTTTCATTTCAAAACTAGACCGGGATGTGTGTAACGAGTGCTGATAACGTGAGCCGCTATATCCTTCGTATAATGCAATAATATAAAGCTAAGAACATACCTACTGCTGAACTAGCTTGACTAGATTTGCCAGCTTTATCGAAATCTACCACGCGTGTTGACTAGAAAGTATCCTGGATCGCGCGATTATACGGCTTCTTCATTTACTTTGCCAAGTAAATAAACATCATAATATTTGAAAGAGTACCAATATATATGTTCAGTTTGCGATTATTTCAAGAAGTAATTGGATAAAATCATGAATTTATTTAACACGGTTTAATGGAATTAATTGATACTTATCTGATCCATATATTATAGTATTATACTGTTAACGATAAAGAAATAAAACTTTACTTTTAATTTTCCATACTTCCTTATGTTTTTAAAGTGTTAATTATATTAATAAAATTATATTAATGTTAATTATATTAATAAATTAAATTATATTGAAATATTAATATAAATTAATTATTATTAATGTGAATACATTATCCAAAACGTAATTTTTATTTATTAATTATCGCAAACTTGAAATATTAGTGTACATGAACTGTTATTAACTACAAGGCTACATTATCCAAAATAATAGTTTTATTTATTACTTATTACGAATTTCTTTCTTCCTCAAATTTTATTTTGTTACACTTTCTCGAACAAAATATGATAGCTGCAAGTTTACGTTTATATATCCAAGTTCATTGAATGAAGAGGTTTTCGAAATGATGATAAATCACTTAAAAAAAAAAAAATGAAAAGATTTTAGTGACAAATAAAAATGTAGACGAGTTTGATTTGTAGCATTCAGATAAAAATAAACTTCTTTGCGTTGTTAAACAAGATTTTGATAGAAAGAAAAACAGAAAGACTGAAATTAAGTACAACAATTTTTATGGGAAAGGTATCGAGCCAAATAATTACAGTAAATCGAATTCGACATTGATGACGGCTGCTCGTCTTCGAGGTAGCCAAAAGCAAATAAACATCCACTCGACGTAATCTTTACGAAGGCTCGAGCCGGGTCGAGTGCAGGCGCCTGCCTTGCGAGAACTCGAGCGTGCTCCATCGAGCATTGTGTCCATTATACGTTTTTGTCTGCCGCTCTCCCGCCCTTTCGCCCCTCTTTCGCAAGGTTTCCCGCGAGACTCCTCGTATTGTCATACCGAGGTAGCCTCTCCATCCTCTTCCTTTTTCTTTCTTCCCTTTTCTGTATATAAGTATAAGTTTACGTTTGGAAACCACGGGCCTGCAAGGCCCCGCCGGTATTCATCCCAACATCGGCATACCTTTTTCTGCCGCATGGTCCCGCACGGACGAGCGGGCCTAGTCGCGCGTGGCGAACGATGGATCACGGAATAAAGTACTCTTGAAGAAATGGAGCCGTTTTTATTCAATATTTTTCAATTTCTTAATGAGACACATTGGAGCTCGACATAGGACAAGTTAATTTAATTTAAGAGTTGCACCAATGTCATTCTGTGATATAAGCAAATTTTCTTTCTTTTAAATTAAAAATGTAGAAAGTTGAACTAATTGTAAGAGAAATAGATCTACTATATATGTTGAAATAATTATTTTCAAAGCTCTGTTTCTTAAATCCCTGTGATCATGTAATACCTGTTACTTGTCCCGCTCGGAACGTCGAGTAGCTCGCGAGAAAACGTAGAATATGGTGCGTCTTCAACTTTGAGCGAAGATAGGAGTACAGTTATCCATAAAGTAGAGCATGCGTACGTTGGCTCTAGAGCGGCAGGTGGCTGCCGTTGAACAAAGAGACAAGAAGCAAAAAGAACATGAGCCATCATCCATCGGGACAGCACGAGAGAGCTCTCGTTCACTCGGAAATGATTGAATTATTGAACCGATGTCCACTCGTTACACGAAAATGTGGTAATTCACGAAGGACATGGCGACGTGTGTCAATCGTTGATGCGTTCTTCCTGTGCTACCATATAAGGCGCATTTCGATTCGTTAGTTTTTTTTTTTCTAAACCAGGTTACTAAAATATAACATAAAGAAAAGAATCTTTTGTTATTAAAACAATTGTTATGGACATAATACAAAAATATAACAAAAAAAAAACACTTTTGTCGTTAAATCAATTGTTAGGAATATTTTCAAGTTTCTAGGCTTTAAAAGTATTTCTTAGAAACTTATGAATTTTAGCATGTAGCAGCCGATTAAATAAAACTGCCTTATTTTAAGAAAAAATAACACAAAGCATTCTTATAATAAATATATTAATTATATCTTTTTAATATAAAACGTGAAGGGATTACATGGGAAATAGGAAAACACACATGTATGGAATGTTACGAGACGATATTTTAAATTGAATTAATTAGTTATTATTCATATTTTATACAATAGTAATCATAATTAAGGTGTTTTAGTTCTCGTAATATTCTATATCCGTACAAGGGTACTCGGTAAAATCGATAAATTGGGGGTCTGCCGTGTTTATATCCTATATGTATATAGACGATTTTCTAGGCCTCTCTTGTTTCCTCTGTCTCTCGTTTTTTTTTCGCATCTCTTTACATTCTTATCACAATATCGTATTTTACACAGATTCACTTACGGCTTACATGCTAGAGGGCCTCGGTGCAATATTTACAAATGTTCGGTGTTCGATCTCCCAGCTTCAGCTTCGCTAAGATCCGATCGATCTCCGATGGCTTGCACCGAGACTAGTAACGCTAGTAAATTCTATGGACTCTTTATGCTGTTTACCATTCTCTCTCTCTCTCTCTCTCATACTTTCTGTCACATTAAGTTCGCACTCGTTTTCGCGCGCGGTGCAATCATAATCCATGTATTCGACAAAAGCGTGGCAAAGGTGAGCCGTACGAGCTTGATTTTGCACGCTATTTCATCGAAGATATCGGATCAATGTTTTTTTTACGTCGCAGAGATTCGTGTCTCGCGCATTATTTCCTGAAAATTGTACTTCGCAAATAAATTACGTTCATAGAAAAGTATTATTAATTTTTTTTTACAATTATATGATATTACGATTTTCTAAAGTTTTGTTTATTTCCGATTCACGTAAATTTACAAATCTAATTTTGTATATGGGAAATAAATTAATATTTCGAATATAACTGTAACTTTTCAGGAAATGTTGCGCTAATCTCGACAATAATATTCAAAACGCGCGCCTTGTCACTTCGACCACGCTCAATTGTTTTACGCTGTTTTTCGCATTTCCGGCTTTACACGCAATTTAGGAACTGAGGGGAGCTTCGTCTTAAATTATACACGCATATACCTTCTTATTGCACCGAATCAAAACGCAAGAACCCGTCCGAGAAGGCCGTCTCGTGCTTCCTAGTTTTCCGCAGCGCGGCTTGCGGTTAAATCTAACGGCACTTATTATTATACACGGGAGAGAATCGTCGTGTCGTTGTCACCGTCGTCGTCGTCGTCGTCGTCGTCGCCGGTTCATCCTTCGCGTGCACCCGACGACGACGTTGAACGTCATGACGACGTAGGAATTCCGCGCCGTTCCGGCGCAGCGACATCGATCTCCCCGGACCGTAGCCTACCTTCCAGCCCGCCTTCCCTTTTTCCGCCGCGAGGCCTTTACGCAAGCACACGCGACGTAATCGCGTACCAGCGTTCAACAGCAAGCGCGGTCGACACGAGCGGAAGGGCATAAAACTAGTTTTGTACTGTTCTCTTTGTGCACCATGGGGCGAACCCGGCAGCCTAATCCGCCTTGAGTTTCCGCGCCGCGTCGACTTGCGCGGCGCCGACGCCCTCGTCGATTCCCAGGGAATCGGGGAAATCGGAGGAGATTTATACGGGTGCATTGCCATGTGAGATGTCGCGTACTCAATCGCAGACTCTATCGACAAGCGTATTCGGAAACCGTATCGGCTCCAGTATCGCGAATACGATTATTTCAGATCTCATTTGCGATTGAGACAAGTTATATTTTTACTTACAAATGTATAGTAATTTTATGTACTGTCTTATTCTGAGATTTGTCGTTATATCGAGAATTAGACGCAGCTTTGGATGGTAAAAATTCTGTTAATTATACTGAGAAAATTTTTTCTTAGAATTTATCCTGAAAATATGACAGTTATGGGACAACATTGTATTTCGAAAAATTTTAATGTAAATCTCTCTCATTCATTGATAAAACAATAAAGTATAAAATAAGTTTGATCAATTTTACTAAAGTGCATGGTAAAAATCTTTAAAATATTGTTTTGTATTACAACTACCATATTTTTAGGATACATTTTAAAAGAAAATTCTCTCCGTATACAAATTCTGTTAATTACTATTATGGTTAACGGTGACATATCGATCAGTGATCTTGAAATATTCATAGGAGAGATTTGATGTTATGATAAATGTGAAGAAATTAATAATTGTAAGTTTCCAATGTTAAGTTTGAATGAGTGCATTAGAAAACATGTACATAAATTTACAAAATCATAGGAATTTAATATTTCGCAGACTTGAAGATCGGAGGAATGTACGGAACTGAGGTCTGACGGTCTCGGTGCACATCGCGACCGACATGTGCCGAACGGTAACAATCAGAGCGAAGGAAAAGACAGAATCAGGAAGGACAGGAACTGTGCGGCACCATGTGTTCTCATGAGACGACGACCATTGTTGCACTGACGAGACCGTGGATCTGGGTCAGCGGTGGGGCCCGCCCGACCCTCCCAGTTTCCCGCGGTTGCAAGCCGCAGCCGTCGTTTTTGCGGTTTGGCGTCACCTCTTGGAAAGCTAGATATTGTGCGACGCAAGATGGCAAGGGTGACCTAACATGGCCGACAGAGGATAGCGAAGAAGAAACAGCGTAAAACAGTCCGCCACATTGTTTACCCGCAACTTGAACGGCTTATAACGTGAAGCTCGCGTTCTACTCTTCTAAGACGGAATTCGAGCATGCTTGTGACGGAAAAGAACAGGAGATGCTATTTAGAAAAAGTCTTGATAATTCGAACGGATCGCGAGAGCTGTGCTTTCAGAGGCAGTAAATCGTTCTATTTGACTCATCATTAATTTATTGAAGTTTCCTTCCCTTCCGGTTTATTAATTTCATAATTTTTTTGAAATTTTTTTGCAAAATGTATACTTCACAAAATGATATTTTGTTGTAAACAAATCTATAAATAAATAAATATATTTTTGAAACTAACTATTTTTAAGATAAAAATTCTCAATTCATTACACAAAATATTGCAATCGAGTGAAAATCAAGCGGATTGCGTATTAAATTATAGAACTACGAAAGAGACTACAAATCAGAGCAACCAATCAATGTTGAAATTAATTCCTCCGTTTTCCGAAGTTCTCGGTGTATTTAAACATCGATGGCATTCCGCGTGTCGCCAACGGAGATAATGACTTTTTTCCAGCTTGCTCCTCTAGCTATTCGTTCCTCCGTTCGTCGCTCGTGTATTATTCTCCTCTTCGGAGGAGGCCTCCGGCCAGTTGCCTCATCCGGGAAGGAGGGACCGGTGATTACAGTGAGCCACCGTGATTGCCGAGATCGTTTGACTCACGAAAATGTCATTAGGATTTCATTACTTCCAACCGCCTTGAGGAACGACTGCTCAACGAGTTTATGCAACGTTGTCTCTCGCTTTTCCCCCCCGCTTCTCTCCCTTCCTCGTCTATCTTCCTGGAGAGGCCTCGCCAATCTTAACGTTCTTCTCGTTCATCTATCGCGCGAGATCCAGCACGAAGTAGGTCAGCTGCGCTCGCGATTGTTGGGCAACTGTCACAAAGGATCGACCGGCCTAACGTCATCGGCAATTGACATTTGCGAGGAGATAGAAATTGGTTTTCAGAGATGCACGATTGTGCCAGACTGGGCTGATTCAGAAAGGTGACGAAAATATCGAGCCGTACTGAAAAGAATCACGCGACCTGGTCTCGGAGTTTGTTATTTATCCTGGATGTAATAGAGACGAGGGCCCGGATGTGGGTCAGGATGAATCTCTAATCTAACTCGCGTTCTTTTCCATTTTTCACACAAATCCTGATATTATCGCCACTATTATACTATCGTATTAATCTCGGTAATCGTTAAAAGTCATTAGAAGTTAAAATGCAAGTAATTAAGCCAATTCATACTTTGTTTCAATCAAGTAAATCTCAAAATAATTCTTACTTGTCATACTAATCTGTTTATTCATCAATACCAATGTCGTCCAATGTAAGTCCTTAATTAAACAGAAATTATCTGAGCAGAAATGATGTTTACAAAATTTTACAATTTGATTTTGAGAATAAATATGTATAAGAATAATAGTGGCAATACTAAGATCAAAAACCTCAAATTTAATATTTAAAATTTTTACAAATAAAAAATATTATCAATTAGTTAAATTGTAAAATATTTCAATGTTAAAAACCAAGAGATAAATTTTACAAATAACTAAAAAATAAAAAAAGATAAAATAGGACGCATTGTAAATGTGAGGCTTCTGGTACATACATGTAGAAATAAAATCAAACAATATCAATTAATACCTAATTGTACACTGTTAAAAATGTCATGAAATTTAATGTACTTTTAACTTACATAAATTATTATAAATTTAATTTTATGACACTAAATTAAATTTAATGTAGGCTGCAACTGAAAAGTATATTTGTGTACATGTACAGGAAATTTAGTGTACTTTTCCGTTACATGTAACGGAAGCAAATTTCTGTTTTTTTAACAGTGTAATAATTGATGGTAACGTTGATTCAATACTTTTTCGTAGGAAACTATCCCGTAATTCATTTATTTGATTAACCATAACGATTAAATTCGGTATGCAATTCCACGCTTGACAAACGGCGGACAACAACATTTTCACAATAAAAACAATTGCTTGGAGGCAATCTCTGCTTATAATTAACCGTAGTAATCAAATTAGATCCGATGCACGCAATCACGACGGTCGACACGAACAGACATATAGAGAAGTCGTTTTATTTCCCAGGAAAAAAGATTCCTCGCGACTCTTATTTTTGCGACAACGATTACTTGTCAAACACGAAAAGCGTTACAGTCGTGGCAATCACTCAATCATACGCGAAGCGTTACAAGTACCCTCCAACTCGTAAATCGAACTTCAAGATCATCAATGAACAACGCTTATTCTTAGAGAACTCGCATTACGAACTCGGTCACGGGTAGATTTTCGGCGATTTCACATCGTAAATCGCTGTTACATTATTATCATCATCCTTTTTTATAATGTTACTTTTTACTTCACCGTACGACGATGTCGTTCCTGTCTTCCTCCAACTTACGTCGATTCCAGCTCGAGGAGGAAACATCCTCGCAGCACAACGAAACGGCGCGCACCGAAACAACGTCACTAATCAGTCAAGAGCCACTCGATGCACAGATCGTTCATGACTTCCGATTTTCCGTGACGTTGTCGACAATCCACATTGGCTGGAAAACTCGGGCGTCGGTCCTCTTCGTCAGCTTTGAGAACATCGTCGTCGATTAGCATTCTTGGTTGCATTTCTTTCGTCTCATTAGTATTATTATTAATATTTTGCTAAGGGACGTGTATCACACACGATGTCACACTGTTCATACCGCTCTCACTTCGACGGACGGCCCGCACGGATACCGGCATGCGGGTTTCATTATACGATTAGAAACAATATTAACATTCAATTTTCCTCGCGAGAGGTGCTACACATATTCACACTTTGGGGCGGGACCGCTGGGATACGTTCGCAGCGCCACGAAGAAGTGGCTCACCTAAACTCATTGTCAGTTCAAGGGACATCTTCGTTAAACCGCTGGCCATACCCTGCAAAAAGCACAGATGATCGTTTGATTAGAAAACGTTGTGATTATATAATGCAACATTTTGCGAAAATTAAGCCCTCCTTCTATCTTAAGGCTCCTGGGCCTCAACTATTTTGGATTGATGTCAGATGAGAGAAAAGTACATAAAGAAAAATTCTTGCAAACTATATTAAAATGTATATGCAAATATTATTTTATTGAAAAATATTTCTATTTTGATATATTTTTCAAGAATTTTAATTATTTTCTCGTTTCTGCATGATATCAATCTGAAGATCCGTGATGAGTAACCAGGAGCCTTAATATCTAGTTTTCTTCCAAATCCAAACTGTATACAAGTAAAAAATTGAACTGCTAACATTTTAATAATTAACTAATTTCGAACCAAGTTCAGTACCAAGTATGTTGCATCTTTCAGCATAAATCTACGGATACATCTATCTGTGCTGCATAATATATTTTTTCTATTCGATCTCACGTCGGTTCTCGCGGTTATTATATATTATTAAAGAGATATGCGGTAACTTTGAAGCTTCCGGAATCACAGCGCGATGAATATTACGGCAAGGCGAGTGAGGTAAATTTGTCGTGTCATGCTGGTTCTTAGTGAATAGGAGAAACGTCGCAACATGTCCCAAGGGGACACGTGACTGGCAGTACCAGTTTGTGTTGAAGCGCGTTGATTGACGCGTCGCACTTTAATTTTAAATTGAAAATGTCTATGATTGAGTATCGAAGTACTATTCAATTATGCTCACACAGAAATCGCCGATATGAGTTATAGCAATTACAATGACAAAGCTTATTATTATCAAATACATACACTTAAAGAACGTTGTTCTCTCGAATGTACGTGAAACACGATAGATATTCCGTATCTTAGAACGAGATTCATTTCATATATAATTATTTTTATTTTCTTAATAGCATCGTTATAGGTAAAAATCGAAATATAAGTAGGTATTGTACAGTTCATACAATCATTTCGAACTTTGTGAGCAACACTCTTCTGTTTAACTTTAGTCTCATTTTCAATCTCAAATCGTAAACTCAGTTGCGATTATTCATATTTTCAACAATGACGTCATAAGAATAGATTGTGCATTCCTATGAAGTTGTTAGTTTTGAAAAAAGTGAGGTAGCTTAAATCATATCTCTTTCTTTCACATATTGAGTTGAAGACAGATGCTGATATGCTCAATTCTTTCTAACAAAGCACAGATGCTGAGATCAAGGAGAATCCGCAGTCTATATATATTACGTTTATTGTTCAACGTACAACATTGGAAAGATTAGTTTTCAACATACAATGATATTCTAAGAGTTAAGGGCCACTTGAGATGCATCAATTTCGCAATAAACGAAGATTACATGCAACTCCGATTCGGAGGAGCAACACTTACGTGAGTAGTCCGGGGTTGGGGTCCGCCTGATACCAAGAGTACTGCGGCATGTAACCCGCGTGATGTGGCGGCGGTGGCGGTGGCGGTGGATGATGCCCGGCCGTGTGCGGGTGATGATGGGAATGGGGCGGCGCGTGTGGATGCGGATGGTGCTTCATCTCACCCGGCCAGGAGGGTGCCGGTGGGCTCTCGTTGTGCTGAGGCGACATCTCGCTTCCGGGGCTCGAGCTCCCGGGGGTGTGACCGCCGCCCCCGCCGCCCATGCCGCCGAGGTAACCCGTCGTCGGGCTGCCCGACACGGAACTTCCGCCCCCTGTAACACAAACGCGAACCGGGAACCGTTTCAGAATTGCTCCGAATCTCGCGGCCGCGTTGCTGTCGTCGCCGCCGCGCCGCGCCGTCGTCGTGTTGCTGCACATGCAGCTACATGCGCCTGAATGGAACCGGCGTCGCAAATTGTATTAATCGTGCGAGGGAGCGGTATTGTGCGATAATGCATCTGGTGGCTGCTACGAGATGGGAAAGAGTTTCCAGACGGTGATTGCGCGTTCGATTCTACAGGCTCTAAGTCAAGTTGGGGGTCTGCTCGGAGAAAGGGAGGTGTATATAGTTCATCCCTGACTGTACACGTCACGTTTTCGTGATATTCCGCCATTTAGGAGCGTTCTGATTTTTATCGTTTCCGAAACTTTGTGTTACCTTGATACTATTCTTAAGCACGTTAGAGTTTTGTACTCATTAGCGTAAGTAATGAGATGTATTATATAAAGTATACTCATATTTATATTCATTCATGTTTATTAATTTTTAACACTCAATCCATGAAAAGGATTAGCGTAAAAATTCAATATGTTAATGTAATGTGAAAATATATTTAAAAAATTAAACTGTAACAAAATTTACAATATAAAGATAAAATTTGTATGATATATCGAAACCATTATTTGAAACACAATGATGTGCATTGGGAAGTACATGGACGCTCGCACTAAATTTCATCATGAAAGAGTGGCATTCCTAGGAAGAGAAATTTCTCAAGATGAAGTTAATTACGTTGTCTGTGTCTTTCGTGGTACATTTCCGAATAAATCACTTACTAGGCAGATTTTCGAGATTACCGTTAGTCGCAGAAAGAGAGCAACGGTGAGGCAAGCGGTTTCATCGTTGTCGGCGATACGGGCAGTGGCAAAGGCGTGATAAAAAACGCAGACCGCGAAAATTGCGTCGGATCATTAGTATTGTAATTACGGAGCAAAGTGGCGTTCGTGGAGATTGCGGCGGCGATGCGGTAAAATGATGGAGCAGCCCCGTCAAGCGCGCAATCATCGCGTACGTTCACCAGTGACATTCAATTAACGCCCGTTATTCACCCAATTAAAAATATGCAATTGTTCGCGAAAACATCGTGAGAACGATTCAATTGATCGACGGTAAATTGATCGAAAGCGCGCTCTTTTTAAATATTAATTAAATACGCGATGAGATTTTTTTTTCATAAATTTCTTTTTGTTTAATTCATATCGGTGTATATTTTATTTACGCAACTGTAAAGTAACATACCTCCTTGCATGAGACTTCCGGGTTGACCGGGTTGAGGGGATGGTCCTCCAGGTAGAGCGGTTCCACCTGCCAAAAGACTGCCATGCTGACCACCACCGCCACCCCCACTTTGTTGCGCTGCTTTCATCATCTTCTTGTATTTACTCCTCCTGTTTTGGAACCAGATTTTCACCTGCAAGAAAAATTGTAACAGTTATGTTAGAGATAGATTTTTTTCATGAACGCGTGAACAAAAAGTCAGTCATCAAATTTTATTGTACATTCCATACTTTTTTTTGTCTAACAACGTCGGACATGATATTTCGAAATTCCAACAAATATGAATAATCTTATCAATAATAATTGAGCTGTTGTCCTTCATTTTGTCATAATGTGAAGGTAATTTCTGTTAATTTTTTGACGGTATTAAGATAAGCGAGAAAGATAAAAAAATTTTGTGGGAACGAAAATGTCGCGACAGAACGTTATATACATATATACTTAAATTATATTGAATACTCATTAAACGTTTATAAGCATTTACATCACATTTACGTTTTTACGAGTATATAACTTGTTATATTATTTTTTAAAACTATGCCGCCGAGGTAACCCGTCGTCGGGCTGCCCGACACGGAACTTCCGCCCCCTGTAACACAAACGCGAACCGGGAACCGTTTCAGAATTGCTCCGAATCTCGCGGCCGCGTTGCTGTCGTCGCCGCCGCGCCGCGCCGTCGTCGTGTTGCTGCACATGCAGCTACATGCGCCTGAATGGAACCGGCGTCGCAAATTGTATTAATCGTGCGAGGGAGCGGTATTGTGCGATAATGCATCTGGTGGCTGCTACGAGATGGGAAAGAGTTTCCAGACGGTGATTGCGCGTTCGATTCTACAGGCTCTAAGTCAAGTTGGGGGTCTGCTCGGAGAAAGGGAGGTGTATATAGTTCATCCCTGACTGTACACGTCACGTTTTCGTGATATTCCGCCATTTAGGAGCGTTCTGATTTTTATCGTTTCCGAAACTTTGTGTTACCTTGATACTATTCTTAAGCACGTTAGAGTTTTGTACTCATTAGCGTAAGTAATGAGATGTATTATATAAAGTATACTCATATTTATATTCATTCATGTTTATTAATTTTTAACACTCAATCCATGAAAAGGATTAGCGTAAAAATTCAATATGTTAATGTAATGTGAAAATATATTTAAAAAATTAAACTGTAACAAAATTTACAATATAAAGATAAAATTTGTATGATATATCGAAACCATTATTTGAAACACAATGATGTGCATTGGGAAGTACATGGACGCTCGCACTAAATTTCATCATGAAAGAGTGGCATTCCTAGGAAGAGAAATTTCTCAAGATGAAGTTAATTACGTTGTCTGTGTCTTTCGTGGTACATTTCCGAATAAATCACTTACTAGGCAGATTTTCGAGATTACCGTTAGTCGCAGAAAGAGAGCAACGGTGAGGCAAGCGGTTTCATCGTTGTCGGCGATACGGGCAGTGGCAAAGGCGTGATAAAAAACGCAGACCGCGAAAATTGCGTCGGATCATTAGTATTGTAATTACGGAGCAAAGTGGCGTTCGTGGAGATTGCGGCGGCGATGCGGTAAAATGATGGAGCAGCCCCGTCAAGCGCGCAATCATCGCGTACGTTCACCAGTGACATTCAATTAACGCCCGTTATTCACCCAATTAAAAATATGCAATTGTTCGCGAAAACATCGTGAGAACGATTCAATTGATCGACGGTAAATTGATCGAAAGCGCGCTCTTCTTAAATATTAATTAAATACGCGATGAGATTTTTTTTTCATAAATTTCTTTTTGTTTAATTCATATCGGTGTATATTTTATTTACGCAACTGTAAAGTAACATACCTCCTTGCATGAGACTTCCGGGTTGACCGGGTTGAGGGGATGGTCCTCCAGGTAGAGCGGTTCCACCTGCCAAAAGACTGCCATGCTGACCACCACCGCCACCCCCACTTTGTTGCGCTGCTTTCATCATCTTCTTGTATTTACTCCTCCTGTTTTGGAACCAGATTTTCACCTGCATGAAAAATTATAACAGTTATGTTAGAGATAGATTTTTTTCACGAACGCGTGAACAAAAAGTCAGTCATCAAATTTTATTGTACACTCCATACTTTTTTTGTCTAACAACGTCGGACATGATATTTCGAAATTCCAACTAAATCGAAATATGAATAATCTTATCAATAATAATTGAGCTGTTGTCCTTCATTTTGTCATAATAGTGAAGGTAATTTCTGTTAATTTTTTGACGGTATTAAGATAAGCGAGAAAGATAAAAAAATGTTGTGGGAACGAAAATGTCGCGACAGAACGTTATATACATATATACTTAAATTATATTGAATACTCATTAAACGTTTATAAGCATTTACATCACATTTACGTTTTTACGAGTATATAACTTGTTATATTATTTTTTAAAACTATCGTTGTTTATAACTATTTTCTCAAGTCGGATTAGAAGATTTGAATATTCATATACCTATTACAAGTTTTTTACAGCACACTTTTTACATAAATCATCTCATTCCTAATGTAATAACATGCAATAAATTGTAATACTTTTAATTTTCAAATACATCAATACTACTCATATTAAATATAAAATCAACAACGTTATCATAAATGCTAATAATTATTATTAATATTATAATTACGAAGCAAAGTGCCGTCTCACGTATTATGTTGTTTTATATCGTATCATTAACATGTCCATTTTTGTACCGTTTCCTTTTTCTTTGAACCATAAAGTTATCCCAAAAGAGGACCACAAGCGATTTCGTCGAGATGCGTCGCTCGATTATCGACGCGCGATTGGAAATATATTTCGCAACTGCGATGCGCGCAAAAGCGTACCTGAGTCTAATCCGATGCTTCGCATCATCGCTCCGTACTGCCGGGTTAGACGGTGAAGACGAAGGAAAAAGAAAAGAAAAAGAACGTTCGTCGTTTCGTAATCATCGTTTCTTTTGCCTCCTCGCTGCGATGCATAGAACCGCAGCGGCAGGCAGCTTCGTCGTCCTGTGGCGCGTATACCGGTGCGCACGCGCGACCGCTAGGATTGCACATGCGGTATTTTTTTTGTCTCAGCATCCGCACACATGCACCGCATGCACGTGACGCGCTGGCTCAATCTTACGTAACCTTACCGCGCGAAGTTAAGCGTGTACGTGTACAGCGAATACGCGAGGTGTACCCGACGTTGTGCACGGCAGCTCGAACCGAAGCCATATGTTTGGACATGTCGTCGGAATTGGTCCGCGCGAAAGAAATTCTACCGAGAGAGCGGCATATAAAACTTCTTTTTCTTCTGCGTGACATTTCCTTTCATATTTTATTTTTAAAAATCTGTTTTATTTAATTATAAGTGGAAATTAAACCAATAAGAACAAATCAAATAAGAGAGAAAAAAAATCCTATTTTTGGTCGAAGCGAATCTTTGCTGAATAATATTTATATGTAGACTGAAAAATAAGATGCAATTATAAACTAAAGTTGGAAACAATATTAACAAATTACATTGACTGTCAATTTAATAATAATGCTAATATAAAAACATCTTGAAATACTGCAAAAATTGTTTTATTTAATAAAAATCTTACATTTGACTTGACAATTATTTCTAGATGTTCGCTATCTTTTTCGTATATTATTCGCATCGATAGATCGTTCAATCTCTGCAAGAATAAAGTTCTTTTATCAACGAAAAGTCGATTTTTATTTTTAACTATTTTCCACAACCTTCTGTCCTTGACATATTCATGCTTTCGTTATTCCATCGATTTAGAAATATTTAGCTACACCGGATGACTTAGACGAAAACAGAGACATGCTTTTTTATTAATAGCACACCACGCCTAATGACTTTTTAACGAGCCTATCCGCTATACTTGTATAACCATTCGGGCTTACTCGATCAAACTTGATATTCCATCGCTACGTCGATCAAATGTTGCGATCATAAAACACGAGATGAATACAGTGAATACGTGCCTCTATTCACCAGGAACGAAGAATGTTTTTTTCATAATTAAAGATTACTCTCCTTTCATGGCAATCTTAGTCTCGCCGAACAATGCATTCACATGCGGTAGGAATGTAAATTATAAAATAAATTATAGCGTTATGTATGTACATATATATGGCTATCTATTAATTATCAAGCAATCAATAAAGAAACTTTTCATTGCAGAAACCCATGCAAGCGAAAAAGCAACAATTAAACGTTTTTATTGTTTTAGTCATCTACTGATTAGCATAACATTTACACGATCAATCTATCGAATGCATTGACGATATTGCATTGATAAAATACTCACAAAGCATGATAAAACAGTAAACGTGACTTTTGCAATTAGCACCTGAACTTGTTTTTTTTACTTTTAATTAACTCGTTTGTACATGATGTTGCTACTATTTCGCGATATATTTCAACCGTCTGACTCCCTATCTTCTAACATCCCCTACCGGCTGAGTGAAACGACTTAGTTAATTAAAGTAACTGTCCAGCTTGGATTGACGTCCAAGGAGTAAAAAAGTTGACATGAACACATATATATGCAAACTATAGTTTATTACGTAGTAAAGAAATAAGATTAACACGATAAGTGATGTAAGTCTCAACTAAACAATCGTAATCTTTTCAGTGATTATTTGACAACAATGTCAAATAAGATTTTTAAAAACGGAGAAAGAAATTTGAACATTTTGACAACTTTCACAATCGTCAGGTAAATCTCAGGCAATATTAGGCAAATAAAAGTGAAATATAGAAAAATATTTATATATAATCATACAAATTTGCAAATATCCTAAATAAAGAAAAAAATAAATTTTAGTTGAGCGATTAAAGATAAAGACAATATAACTACTTGATCAAATAGAATTCTCACTTTTCGCATATTTTTCTAAAATGTGAAATGATAGTCTCTAGGACGAATTGAAAATCGAGGGTTTAAGTTAATGGATTAATCGGTAGGTACAGTGCTTTTGCATTATACATATAAGCATTAAGAAACCTGAAATAAAACAGTTTCAGTTTTGCGAAACACGCATCGTCACACTTTGCCGTAATCTCGTCACCGAAAGAAATGTTTATACAAACGCACGCATATATACAGTCTCTGAATCCTACTTAATTTTAATGACAGATTTTTTGATTAATTTCAAATATTAATATTCTCTCGAATAAAACATCCAAATGAATTTTGAGTTTATTAATTTATTCAAGGCTTCTTGATACCTTTTCGGTTTGTTAAGACGTCACTTTATTTTTAAGAATTTATGATTTTGTCTAGGCTGCTGAATCATTTGGATATTTCTGTATTTGTATTTCTGAGGAGAATCCTAAAGTGAGTCGAAATGTTCAATTTCAAGATAGAATTAATTACGAAAATGTCATCCTGCCTGTAATGGGATAAAAGTTCTGATACAAAGTTACGCACTTTCTCATTGATCTTGAAATTCTTTGTTCATTGTATTTTAAATTTGAGAGTCCATATAATTGTTATAAGTTTATTTTGTATATTGATAAATTTATAATTAAAGAAATAACTATAACAAGCGATCAATACGAAATACAGTACATTCGATATATCTGTGAATATTTATTATTAAGAAAAATTGATTTTACTACTCCAAGCAGCTGTTGTTGGAAGATCCCGAGATACCCTACGCATATACGCGTTATTCATCGCGAAAAATATGCCGCGGCAACATCAGCAGCCCCTGGTCGGCGAGCGTGCGCCCGGCGTGCCGGCGCAAATAAATCTCTTTCTAATTGCTCGCTGAAAAACCCGGTTGCGCCGAGTAGAGATGGCGCCCGACAAAGGCCAGCAGCGCTAAAACCCGGTTTCGACGTACTTTATTTCGCTCAACTGGTCGGCCGGCCTAGCCAGCCGGGAAGAGCAGATCGCGCTCACCGGGCGCGGTGGTTTGTTTATTGATATTTACAACCGACGTTGACAGGGCACGACGCGCATCGACGGTAAGGGATGTGCCTTCGTTCGCGAGGATAATGTTGGCGGGGTTTACCTTTTTACGAACCGTCGGCGGCTTCTCTCTCGCGGGAATGGCATGCGGGATATATTTACGCGTGTCGGTGTGTGCTCGGCGCAAAGCTTTAATTAATATCTTTTTTCCAGGTGTCGTCAGAGTATGTTAGACACTCGTACGAATGTTTCTTTTGTTTCCTTATTTGGTGACCCCCCCCCCCTCCCCCAGGAGGGGGAGACAATTATTTTATTTATTTGCAGTAACTAAAGATGGGATATATATACACTATTCATTTTTTCGTGAATTATTTAGTAAAATATATATTTTTTTTAAATATTGTAAAAATTCTATGTCATCTTTTCCCAAACAAATATTTTACTTTTATATACAACATATATTTGTTGTTTATTTTAATGTATGTTATACATAGCTGTCTTATATACGATTATTTCAATTCAGTTGATAGAGAAAGTTTTGAAATGCGTGTGAAAATATAAAGTTTTGTGGTGCGAAATGTGATTCGAGATAATAATGACAGTTCTCTTGTGGTAGATATGACGACAAACTCGGTCGTCAGTGATTTATTACTGCTTGTACTACTCATTACTTCTGTTACTAACATTCTTTCTATCAAATCTTTCCCACAATTTGCGTTCTGCTTGAAAGAGAAAAATACCTTCTTTGAAAAATTTTAAGGTCATCAGATATATATACATATATCGACAAGATTCTAAATACAACGTTTCCAGAGGAACTATTTTAGAAAATTAAAAAATCTTTTATATATTAATTAATATTAAAGATTTTTTATCGCATTACACATATATATGTATGTAAAAAATATTTTGATGTTATTTTAAACACTTTCATAAATAATTTATTGTCGGATAATAATATAAGTTTAATCTTCATTTAATTCAAAAACTTGCTGTTCCATAAAAATTCTGATTATTTTCATACAGGCCACATATGAAGAAACCACACCGGGTGTTAAGAGTAACTGGAGAAATAAATCAAATTACACTTCAAGAGTGAATCATAGAGCCGTCGACTGGCCGCGAGGTAGCAATCAAAATCGCTTTATACTCCAGCAGCGTTACAACAAGCGACACACAGGCATGAGGCGTCGAGCGGGAATCTTCGCGGCTTCGCGTCGCGCGAGTTAAAGGAAGAATACTGAAGGAGCGAGCCGAGGGATACGAATGCACCCTGACGCCGACGGGCACCGGCAGGCACGGTGGCAAGCTGTCGTTATCTCTCGGTTGGACTTAGACGCGCGTGTTACGTGGTTTTCTGCGCGTCGAATGGCCGTCGGG